>NW_005880927.1:0-6075 GCF_000147115.1 Myotis lucifugus | reverse complement strand
TACACAGAACCCAAAATATCTTTTGCAATTATTTTAATTTCTGTTACCTTTGATTTATCTTACAAGGGTAGTGCATTTGAAATTGTAATTTCTCATTAATGTCAGCTAGACTTTACTGGATTTTAAAACCTTACTTCTTTGTTGGTCTGTCTGATATTTGATCCAATAAATAGAGATAAATAACCAGTTTTCACCTCAAAGGATCAGTTTTTGTAGAGCCATGATTTTGTAATGCTAATGTTTATTATATATACTTAAATATAGATGCATTTTCCCACAAGTATATATTGGTAGAGGAATCAATATATTGAACATTGATGAAAACAAGAGATGACTTCCCTAACTTAATGGTTTGTACTTTTATGTGTTTAAATTATTTCTCCAGTTAGGACAAATAGAATAATGGAATGTGCATGGGAAAGAGAATCTGGGAAATCTCATTTTTATTTAAGGTCTATAGATACCTTGCTGTGTGAATTCTGGCATATTGCTTAGCCAAATTGAGAATGCTTTTACTTACATTACAGATCTCCCCACAGTTACTATACGAACCAATTGGGATAATAAATATAAACAATAATGAAAACTACAAAATGTTAAATTAAGGATGGCCTTGTCCATCAGTTACTACAGAGAAGAGGAAAGATGATTTTGACTAGAAGAGAGGGATAAGAAGAGATGAACAAAGTGACACTGCTTGAAATGGGCCTTGGGAAATACTGGACCAGGATCTCAGATGAGAGGACATGGCAGGTGAGGAAGAGCTCATGAATTTAAAGGGACAGGATTATGTATGGCCTGTTTTGATTACACAACATTTATGTCATCTCTTTAGTCAACTTAGGAGATCACTTGAAGCTTTTGAAAAATGAGTAGGAAGGGAAGGAGATAAATCAGAAATAGAATAATCAAATGCCCTTTAGTATATCTAGGATATTAAACTGTTTCTTTATCTAGTTCCTCAATTTTGTAATATAAATGTATTTGTCATTTTATTCATTTATAGATTAAAAACTAAAAAGTACATCAAGGATTACCTAAATCCAAAACCATGCCTTGCCACTACATCCTACCCTCATTATACTCTTTCGCAAGTAGATTGTGGTTCATTTAATTTTCATGTCTTAAAACATTTTTACATAGGTGATTTATGTGGCCAGTTTATGAGGGTCTTGGTCCTAAATGAGAAGTAGCAAGCTGAGCAGAGTGAATTCCCTGAGAGACTATTAAGAAAGCAGGGCTCAGAAATGAGGACTCACCCCTCCACGATCTATTCCTGAAAAGACTTAAGTTAGATGGAAAAATACTCCCATCTTGGAGGAAGAGGAGTATATGACTCCCCTTCCATGTCCCCCTAGAATCATAGGTATTGGGGGAGTCCTCCATCTGTTCTTCTCACTCAGGTTCCTGCTCTTTTCCACAATTGGTATCAGAGCACATTCATTAAGAGCATGAGTTTTAATTCTGACAAATGTAGAGGCAAGTCATATTCTACTTACTGGCTGTGTGACCTGAGGCATGTCGTATAAAATGGAGATTAAAAACAACACGGAATAGTTTAGAGCTTTCATAAATATGAATATGTGATCTGCTTATCCTTGAACCTGGCATATAAGTGCTCCAAAATGGCAACTATGTGTGTGACATGGCTCTTCATGTTTCACGTCCATACCAGTATCACTTATAATAATAAAAGGGTAATATTCTAATAATTAGCAGCTAATTAGACCGGATGTCTTCCGGAAATCATTCTGGACGTCCTTTCTGATGGAGCTGGGGCTGGAGGGAAGACAGCCAGGGTCCCAGGTACCTGCGGGTGGCCCAGAAGAAGCCAGCCCAGGTCCTGGGTGCCTGCTAGCAGCTGGAGGAGGGAAGCCCAGGTCCTAGGTGCTGAAGGGAAGCCTGTGCCAGCAACCAGTGGAAGGAAGGCCTACTCTTGCACGAATTTTCATGCATCAGGCCTCTAGCATATATATAAAAGCCTAAGTGACTGGTAGCTATGACACACACTGACCACCAGGGGCAGATGCTCAATGCAGGAGTTTCCCCATGGTGGTCAGTGTGCTCCCACAGCCAACCTCCTGCGCTGGCTAACCTCCCGAGGTCCCTCCCCTCAGCCTGCAGTCCCCGATCAGCTCTGATCACCAGTCAGGCTGAGGAACCCCACCGTGCATGAATTCATTCACCAGGCCTCTAGTTTCTTATAATATGCACCTACTGCACTGATTTGTATAACATTAACATTCATTATGGCTTCATAGTTATTCAGTAGTCATTTATAGAGTACCTATGTATTAGGTACTGTATTGGGTACTGGAGAGGAGAAAGGACATAAAAAGATAAGTAAGATAAAGTTCCTACCCTTGAGAAGATCACAGGACAGTCAGGAGTGGACATAACTCTAAAGAAAGTATTGGATACAAAATGGGATAAGAACATGAGGAAAACTTGTGACAAACTCTGAGCAAATTAATGAAAGCTTTAAAAAGGAGTGACATGCCAAAGGAATCTGGATATCCAAGTAGTATTTCTCTACCAGCTAGCACAAAGGGGTCAGGATGCTCTAGTTAGAGAATAGTACTTAATAAGCAAGGATATGGTAGCAAGCACATAATTTTAAGGACATTAAAAGACATTAGGAATCATTGAAGCAGCAGTCACATAGAGGGAAGAGTAAAGATATGAGAAGATAGATATAGTCAATATCTGGGCTGGGAGTGGCCTCTTGTTCCACAATATATAGGCTGGGGTAGGGAGAAGGAAGGAATAAGAATTATTTTTTAAGTTAATGTTGGCAACGGTGTGAAGGATGGATTGGTCTGAGGATAGACTGGCAGCAAGGAGATCAGTTAGGACTCCAATGCCATAGTTTCTGGACAAAAGATGATGAATGTATTGATCCAAGAGAGTGGCAGTAAGGAGAAAAAAGGAAAAAACTAAGAGACATTTGGGAATAGAATCAATATGTGTTGGGGACTTGATATGAGACAAGTAAAGAAACAAATGTTAACATTTCTAGTCTTAGAAAGGGGGCATATGATGAAATATGGGATGGAAACAAGAAATATAAAGAGGAGCTGTAACTCTGTCATTATTTGGAGTAGATTAGCCTTCTTTCTACCTTTTTCTGACCCCTAATCCAGTGGATAATAGTTAAAATCCTATATAATAAAAGGGTAATATGCAAATTGACCCTAAGTGTGGAAAGACCAGAAACTGCCAGTCGGTATGATGCGCACTGACCACCAGGGGGCAGATGCTCAATGCAGGAGCTGCCTCTTGGTGATCAGAATGCTTCCACAGAGGGAGTGCCACTCAGCCAGAAGCTAGCTAATGGCTGACCAGTGCAGCAGTGGTGGCAGGAGCCTCTGCCGCCTCCGCAGCAGTGCTAAAGATGTCTGACTAATGGCTTAGGCCTGCTCCCTGGGCTGCCAGAGAGATGTCTGACTGCCAGCTTAGGCCTGATCCCCCGAAGAGTGGGCCTAAGTTGGCAGGTGGACATCGCCTAAGGGGTCCCGGACTGCGAGAGGGCGCAGGCCAGGCTGAGGGATCCCCCCTGAGTGCACAAATTTTTGTGCACCAGGCCTCTAGTAAATAAATAGAAACTAAATTTTTTGTTATAAATTTCTTAAATATAAATTATGCCTGTCTAACTGAAACTCATAGAAATCTAAGTCATGTTAGGATTTAATAATGTTTCACAATTAATATGTGATAGCTCTTACTATTCAGAACCACATTTAACTAGCCATCCAATTATACTGGTATTAAGCCATGTTTAGCAAGATATGTATAATATAACTTGTGAAATAATTATTTTTTTGCTAATCCTCCAAATAAACCAGAGAGCTGGATAAATAGACTGAAATACCCTATTTTTAGGTGGATTAAGAGATTTAGGTCTGCTTAGAAAACAGGCATATATTGGTTGCTGGGGGAGAATCAGATTTTCTGACTGAAACATCAAGGAATCCACAAATGCAGCCTTACAGACACATAGAACATGAAGAAAAAATTCAAAAGATAATGCATCAAATTATTTCCATATAATGATAGATTTGCACAAATCAATAAGGAACTGCCAGGCTCAACTCCAACTATTTCCTTAATACCATGAGGACCATCAGTATAGAAAACTGCCATTTCCTATTATAACTCTTAGAAATAAAATTTTAAAAATTCAATTATGGATAACAAACATGTATTAATGATCTCCTATAGTCACCATGACAGTAGAAGCTAGTTACTTACCCAAAATATCTATTCTTCCTTCCATTTTAAGAACGGAACTCTGATTTTATTAAGATTAGCAAGGTGCCCAATCTTTTTCCTATTTTCTAATGAAACTATGCATGACCAATGAAATATAAATGAAAGTCATTGGACATCTGAAGAGAATCTGCAAAGGGATTTTGACCTATGTGGAAGGGGATCCCTTTTTTCCCTCCCACTATTCCTATTTCCTTTACTGAACAGTATCTTTAAGGGCCAAAATTCAAGAATAGAAATATGCATTAATCCTTGTAGAGCAAAAAGAAAGGAGCTCTATATCACCTTGATTCAGCCTACTGCTGATCTTCATATATGTGATACAAATATAACACTAATTTATATAAGCTAATGTTATTTTCTAATGTGTACAAACAAGCCTTACTAATATGTAGTATAGACAGCCATGTGCTTAGAGCTAGGGAAGGCAGAGGTATAAAAAAAACGTGTGATATGGGAGACCACAGGATAAAGGATGTAATCCTATTACACACACCCCAATAGTCTCATATAAACTAAAAATGGATGAGGAAAGAAGTTACATTTGCACTCATGACAATGTTGAGTATATGAGAAATGAGCACCTGATCACATAAACCGGAGTGGTTAGTCGTGGGGTATCTTAAAGCCCTATTTTATTTTAGGAACCTGTGTGGAAGAAAGATATGATCCTTACTTCTAAGCAGTTTATAGGCTAGAAGGGAGGGCAAATGAGTACTTGATAATAAACAACATGTATTATGGCCACAAGAAGGGGTGCTATGCAGCTTTCAAGTCAATAAATGTTCTCCCATGATGAAATGCCCTGGGGAGAAAGATGTGAATGAGAAACAATATTATAGTAATTTGATACCCAGGTACATAGGAGGAGGAGACACATAATTCAAATGGTACTATAACATGATAGACCTGTATGAATTTAATAGTCATGGTTTTAACTTTTTAGAAGTGACTTTATTATGGGTTGAATGGTGCCCCCCCAAATTCATATGTTGAAGTCCTAACCCATACCACTTCAGAATGTGTACATAATTTTATTTGGAAATAGGATTATTACAGATATAATTCATTAAGATGAAGTTATAATGGAGTAAAGTGAGCCCCTAGTCAATACAACTGGTGTCAATGTACAAAGGAAAAATTTACACACACACACACACACACACACACACACACAAACACATATCAAACACAGGGATAAAGGTCTGGGTGACACTCTACATGCCATGAAATGTCAAAGATTGCAAGCAAAACAGCAGATCTAAGGAAGAGGCATGAACAGATTCTTCCTACAGTCCCCAGAAGGAACTAATCTGCTGACAATTTGACTTTAGACTTCTAGTCTCCAAAACTATGAGGAGATCCAATTCTGTTGTTTAGCCCCTAACTTTGTGGTACTTTGTTATAGCAGCCTTAGCAAACTAGGGCAAACATCAGTGAAATCTATTAAGTTTCTCAAGACACATTTCTGAGTCCCATGTGATGAGAAATTGATGTTTAACTGATGAATAAGCCCACCTTGTGTCAGGTATTTCAACACAATGACACCTGAGAGAAATTGGGAAAGAAACTTCACTTTTTAAAGAGGAAATAGCCCTCTTCAAAAATTGCTTTCAATGAGTGTTAGTAAAGAAAATGAGTAGAAAGTATAAATGTTTTAAAAAATGGTACGGTGTTATGAATTTGAGAATTCATGCAATTCTGAGGACACATTTTCCAATATTGTTGAAAGGTATTCTGTACAAAGTACAGGGGGACAAGTTCAAAGGGTGAGTAAAAACGGGCACTACTGGTGTCCAAGCTTGG
>NW_005880926.1:0-6076 GCF_000147115.1 Myotis lucifugus | reverse complement strand
TCATGACACGCAACACAGCAGAATGTCCATCTGGTCGACCTCATGACACGCAACTCAGCAGAATGTCCATCTGGTCGACCTCATGACACGCAACACAGTAGAATGTCCATCTGGTCGACCTCGCAACACGCAACACAGCAGAATGGCCATCTGGTCGACCTCATGACACGCAACACAGCAGAATGTCCATCTGGTCGACCTCATGACACGCAACTCAGCAGAATGTCCATCTGGTCGACCTCATGACAAGCAACTCAGCAGAATGTCCATCTGGTCGACCTCATGACACGCAACTCAGCAGAATGGCCATCTGGTGGACCTCATGACACGCAACTCAGCAGAATGGCCATCTGGTGGACCTCATGACACGCAACTCAGCAGAATGGCCATCTGGTCGACCTCACGACATGCAACACAGCAGAATGGCCATCTGGTGGACCTCATGACACGCAACTCAGCAGAATGTCCATCTGGTCGACCTCACGACACGCAACTCAGCAGAATGGCCATCTGGTCGACCTCACGACATGCAACACAGCAGAATGGCCATCTGTTCGACCTCACAACACACAACACAGCAGAACGGACTCCCGGCTGGTGGCCGCCGGTCCCTGCCCGGATGGACGGACGGACAGCGTGACTCACCTAAAATGCCCAGCCGGTAGTTGATGGTGATGACGATGACGTTGCCGTAGCTGGCCAGGATGCTGCCGTCGATGATGTTGCCAGTGCCCTCCATGTAGGACCCGCCATGGATGTACACCATCACCGGCTTCTTACTGCTCTGGTCGTGGATGTCTGGGGAGAGAAGGGGAGGGGGGACAGGCGGTGAGGAACCTCGAGGAAGGACGGACGCCCAGTAAAGATGTGGTCCAGGCCCTGGCCAGTGTGGCTCAGTGGATAGAGCTTCAGCCTATGGATGGAGGGGTCCCGGGTTCGATTCCCAGTGGAGGGCACATGCCTGGGATTGTGGGCTCGATCCCCAGTAGGGGGCGTGCAGGAGGCAGCCGATCCATGATTCTCTCTCATCATGGATGTTTTTCTCTCTCCCTCTCCCTTCCTCTCTTTCAAATCAATAAAATATATATATATATATATTTTTTAAATATATATATATTATTATATATATATTAAGGATTTAGCCTGGCTGGGTGGCTCAGTGACTTGGTTGGTTGGAGCATCATTCGATGCACTAAAAGGTTGTGGGTTCGATTGCTGGTCAGGGGGCCCACATAGGTAACGGGTTCCATCCCAGGTATAAGCCCATACGGGAGGCCCATCAGGTGAGGATTAAAAAATAAATTAATTAAGAATTTAGCCTTAGCCCGTGTGGTTCAGTGGCAAGAGAATCGGCCTGAGGACCGAAGGGTCCCGGGTTCGATTCCGCTCAAGGGCATGTACCTCGGTTGTGGGCACATCCCCAGTAGGGGGCGTGCAGGAGGCAGCTGATCGATGTTTCTCTCTCATCGATGTTTCTAGCTCTCTATCCCTCTCCCTTCCTCTCTGTAAAAAATCAATAAGATATTTTTTAAAAATGTGATAAAAATGACACACGACTCCCACCTCCAGATAACATGATTGAAATGCTACCTCTTTTCCCTGGAAACAGACACTCTCCTTGTGGTTTTCAACCAGTGGGAACCCTCAGTGATTGCTTTCTTGTTGTATTTATTGATGGATTATTATTTTTTGTGTGAATCCTCCCCCGAGGACATTTTCCCATTGATTTTCAGAGAGAGAGAGAGTGGAAGGGACGAGGGAGAGAGAGAGGGAAACATTGATGTGAGAGAGAAGAGAGACACATTGATTGGTTGCCTCCCACAGGCACCCAGTCAGGGCTGGGGTTCGAGCCTGCAACAGAGGTACGTGCCCTTGACCGGAATCGAACCCGGGACTGTTCAATCTGCAGGCCGACGATGCTCTATCCACTGAGCCAGACTGAATAGGACAATGTTGCTGTTTTATTAAACAACTAGAGGCCCGGTGCACAAATTCGTGCACGGGTGGGATCGCTCGACCTGGCTGGCGATCGAGGCCGATCGGGGCCAGCCGGCCAGGGGAAGGGACCGGGGGGGTGGGGGGAGGTTGGCCGGCTGCTGGTTGGCTGTGGGAGTGCACTGACCACCAGAGGGCCGCTCCTGCATTGAGCGTCTGCCCCCTGGTGGTCAGTACACATCATAGCGACCGGCTGACTGGTCGTTCGGTCGTTAGGCTTTTATATATATAGATGATGTAAAAACAGTATTTCTCAATGGTCTTTGAGGACAGAGATTCAGGGAGCCATGACCGATGTGTAGAGAATCAGTCTGTTTGGAAAGCAAAGAAACAAACAGAGAAAAAGGCCACCCCTCTCCCCGCCCACAAATAAAAAAGTCCCTCCAACGTGGTTCACAGAATTTTGCAGTTCACACACGGAATGCAGACCGGAGATCAAAAATGCAACACGAACTCACAAAACCACATTCGGAAGGGAGGGAAGAAAAGACACATGCATATGTGTGTGTTCAACGTTCAGTTCTCTTCTTGTGGCCAGGCTAAAAAAAATAAAAATAAATTTAAAAAAAAGAAAAGAAAAAGTTAAAAAAAAAAAAAAAGAAAAAAAAATACAAGAAGTGGATTTTCTTGTCAAGCACATTTTGCTGATTCACTTCGTATTTATAAAGGACGCGTGTACACGTCTTCTCACGGGAAATGCCTGGGCCGTAATCGCACGGTCAGTGGGATTAAAAAATGACAATGGTTTGCAAACAAGAAGAAGTACGCCGAGGCGTACTAATTTTAGGTCAAGGGGGGAAAAAGCAGGAGGAAATGGAAAAGAAAAAAAAAGAGAGAGAGATAGATATAAACTCATGCATCGAGCTCAGGAGGAGGGGAAAAGAAAAAAAAAAAAAAACAAGAAAAAATATACCTTCGTCGTCCCCTCTGTCATTACTGGTTATATCATCTGTGTTTCTCTTGCTGTTGGCTCCTGGCGTCAGACCGGAAGGAAAGTAAAGGGAAAAAGAATTCAACACCAACAGGTTGGCAAAAAAAAGTTCAGAAGAGAGAGAGCTACCACCCAGTCAAAGACAAAAAAAAAAAAAAAAGAATAATGTCACACAAAAAAGTTAAAATCTGTTTCCGCTGGATTTCAAAAAAAATAAAAATATGCAATAGGGTGAGGCAACGTGTGAGAAACAGAAAACATGTCAAGAAGAAACGATTCGGAGTGTTATTTGCAAAAAATAAAAATTGTGTATTTTGAGAAAATGCACTTTGGGGGGTTTAAAATGAGACAATTGCACAGAAAAAAAAGAAAAGAAGCTAATGGGACGTTGAGGGAAAAAAAAGAAATAAAATTAAATTATCAAAAAGGAGATTTCTCCAATCTTACATGAAATGCATGTAAAATCCCCAATGGCTTCGGCTTGTCCCACGGAATCACCTAGATGCATTCTTTGAAAAACGTCACTTTTACGCTTGGATTAAAACGAAATTCCACAGTGGACATGGAGAAACACATTAAAGCCATAAACCACGGGAAAAAACATCCATCGACATAGCTCAAGGTGGGCGTGTGCGTCCGGCGTGAGAACTCAGAAATACACCGTTTCCGGTAAAAGCTGGGAAGGTCAGCAGCCAGTTTAAATCATGGCCACAGAGAGACTACCTATTCTTCCCGACGAAATTAAAAATAAAAACTCACACTAAGATTTTCAGTAAGTTATTTCCTAGGTTGGAACACGGGGAACGACGTTGGCTATGTTCGAAACCCTTCTTAAGGCGTGGCTTCAAGGTTCCTGCTGTTCGAATTTGGGAAAAATATGAATAACAGAAGTCACCTACCTTGGACAGGACACACGGAGGCCCCATAGGAATTCGCATGTAGACACACTGTGTGGAGTGAGCCTTAACCACACCAAAAACTCCTACTATGTGCTCAGTACATAGGGCGTCATTATGGCTTTTTGGTTTTTTTTTTAAATGTATTTTTACTAACTAGAGGCCCGGTGCACGAATTCGTGCACCAGTGGTGTACCTCGGCCTGGCTTGCGGGATCGGGCCGAAACCGGCTCTCCGACATCCCCCAAGGGGTCCCGGATTGCGAGTGGGTGCAGGCCAGGCCGAGGGACCCCACTGGTGCACGATTGGATCTGGGAGGGACGCGGGAGGGCTCCAGGGCGTATCCGGCCCATCTCGCTCAGTCCCGATCGACCAAAACCCAGCAGCAAGCTAACCTACTGGTCAGAGCGTCTGCCCCCCTGGTGGTCAGTGCACGTCATAGCGAGCGGTTGAGCGGCCTTAGCATATCATTAGCATATTACGCTGGCCAGGCCGAAGCGCCCTACCCATGCACGAATTTCGTGCACCGGGCCTCTAGTTAAAAAAAAAAAAAATATATATATATATATATATATGTTCTTAAAAAGCAAGCGAATCAAGTCTAAATGTGAGGGTTTATTCATGGGCTCTAGTTATATCTCGTTTAGCTGTAGGGTACCCCTCATCATAAATGCATACACATTCTTGTCTGATATCTCAAGGGATTTTTTTCTTGTCTGATATCTCAAGGGATTTTTTTTTCTTTTCAGATTGAACCCAATAGAATGAATAAGTAATCAACTTGTATAGACATTTTGAGGGACAACCCTGTATATTTCCATCCATTTAAGTATCCTATTGGGTTTTTATTTTACGATTTTATTGGTTTTTTTTGTTTGTTTGTTTGTTTTTTAGGGAGAAGGGAGAGGGAGAGATGGAAACATCCATGATGAGAGAGAATCATGGATCGGCTGCCTTCTGCACGCCCACTACTGGGGATCGAGCCCGCAACCCGGGCATGTGCCCTCGACAGGGAATCGAACCCGGGACCCTTTAGTGCACAGAGATGATGCCCAAACAATTCAGCCACACGAGCCAGGGTAGAGCCCTACAGTCTGGATCACTGTAACTACACGGTCCCTTTCGAAACACAGACCCTGACCTGCCCCCATAGCCTCCTCCTTTATCAACAGGTTTATCTCTGCAACTTCTGTCTTTCCAGGCAAAGTTTCAAAATGAGCTCGGTCCACGGACGACGCTCAAACCCCCTGCTGAGACTTTCATAGAAAATTATCTGCCAAACCGCAATTTCGAATTAATTTCGCGTCGCCCAGCCTGACCCACAAGCAGAATGAGATATCGCCTTTCACGTTCTGTGTAAATTTAATTTGTGGCCCTCTTGGTCTTTTTCCGTGGCGGTATTTTTCCTGGCAAATAAAATCACTTCAACGGCCCAGAAGACAGCCGACGGCTCTCGAGTGTTGAATTCGGTTACCGTCCTGAGCTATGCAAACGCGGGGATGAGACGAAACAGGGAAATAGATTTCGCTGGAACGTATTCCGGGGTAAACCCCCCATAAAAGCCATCTCAAATCCTCCTCCCTCCTCAAACCCGCCCTCCCTGCGAAATGCCCAATAAAAATCAATGAAATCTTAAAATAATATCCTGTTACTTCTAATCAGGAGCACAAGCGTGTCAAACTCGTGGCCTGCGGGCCGTACGTGGCCCACAACGGATATTTCTGCGGCCCGGCCAATAGGACGGTGTGTAAGAAACGTTTTAATAAAAGTCTCGTCACTTAATTTTTTTTTTATTGATTTTTTTTACAGCGAGGACGGGAGAGGGATGGAGAGTTAGAAACAATGATGAGAGAGAAACATCGATCAGCTGCCTCCTGCACGCCCCCCCGCTGGGGATGTGCCCGCAACCCAGGTACATGCCCTTGACTGGAATCGAACCTGGGACCCTTCAGTCCGCGGGCCGACGCTCTATCCACTGAGCCATACCGGTTTCGGCAAAATGTTCTATTATTTTCTGTGAACGACGACTCGTTTATCTCAGCCCTTTGCCTTCAGCACGTCTCTGTCGGAATAAACCTACGTTTCGGTGAAAATGGAAGCTTTTGTTTGCTTGCGGCCGCACACACCTAAACCGTGTTTATCCGGCCCGTGTTCGCCTTTGAGTGTGACACGCCAGCTCTAGCATCTCCATCACACCTCGGCGGGAAATTATTTCAAATATTAAAGGGAAGCCTGGCCGGTGTTGCTCAGTGGT
>NW_005880925.1:0-6077 GCF_000147115.1 Myotis lucifugus | reverse complement strand
TTCTTCTTTCTTCTCTTCTCTCTCTCTTCTTTCTTTCTTCTTTCTTTCTTCTTCTTCTTCTTCTTTCTTTCTTCTTTCTTTCTTTCTTCCCACATTTCTCACCATTATTATCACTTAGTATCATTTTCTAATGATTGTTCCTGCACTGTTGTGTTGTATTTCTCACACCCAGTCTGTTGTTGCTCATCTATGTTCCCTGCTTGAATCTATAGGCATTTAAATTAGTACCTCCTAGTGTATTTTTTCTAGTTAGAAACATCTTATTTAAATGTTTAAATAATAACCCACATTTTCAAACCATAAGATGTTAATACATTCAACAAAAATTTATATTATCTGACTGATGTGAATTTACAAAGTAATAATCCAAACAAATTTTGATTAGTTACATTTTACAAACATTACAAACCCCTTATAATAATGTAAACAAAATACCTTTTCCCTAAAAGGTGAACTTGAGAACTTTAGACCTCTCTTTCGGGACTTGCACTTCTTCGCAGACTTCCTGATGAGGAATAACTTCGTTTGGAGATGGAGATTTGGACTTTGATTAGCTGCTTCTTGGCCATGAAAGACACCTGGATTTGATCTTGACCTCCATGGTGATCTCAATCCTTTTATAGAACCAGACCTAGATCGTATGAGTGAAACTGATCGTGATCTATGAAGAGACACAGATCTTGATCATTGAGGAGATGCTGATCTTGACTTTCTTGTCCTGCTCCTGCTTCGCGAGTGAGAGTACTGTCTACCTCTGGATTTGAAATGTGATCTAAACCGTGACCTGCTGCTTCTTCTTCACCTGCTATAGCAATGACAATCATAAGCATAATATCCTTTTTCTTTTCTTTTTTTAAATAAATCTTTATTGTTCAGATTATTACAGTTGTTCCTCTTTTTCCCCCCATAACTCCCCTCCACCCAGTTCCCACCCCACCTTCTGCCCTTACCCGCCCCCACTGTCCTCATCCATAGGTGTACGATTTTTGTCCAGTCTCTTCCCCCACCCCCCACACCCCTTCCCCCCGCCCAGAATTGTCAGTCCACTCCCTTTCTATGCCCCTGATTCTATTATATTCACCAGTTTACTCTGTTCATCAGATTTTTTATTCACTTGATTTTTAGATTCACTTGTTGATAGATATGTAATTGTTGTTCATAATTTTTATCATTACCTTTTTTTCTTGTTCTTCCTCTTCTTAAAGAATACCTTTCAGCATTTCATATAATACTGGTTTGGTGGTGATGAACTCCTTTAGCTTTTTCTTACCTGTGAAGCTCTTTATCTGACCTTCAATTCTGAATGATAGCTTTGCTGGATAAAGTAATCTTGGTTGTAGGTTCTTGCTATTCATCACTTTGAATATTTCTTGCCACTCTTTTCTGGCCTGCATAGTTTCTGTTGAGAAATCAGCTGACAATCATATGGGTACTCCCTTGTAGGTAACTGACTTTTTTTCTCTTGCTGCTTTTAAGATTCTCTCTTTGTCTTTTGGCCTTGGCATTTTAATTATGATGTGTCTTGGTGTGGTCTTCTTTGGATTCCTTTTGTTTGGGGTTCTCTGCGCTTCCTGGACTTGTAAGTCTATTTCTTTCACCAGATAGGGGAAGTTTTCTGTCATAATTTCTTCAAATAGGTTTTCAATATCTTGCTCTCTCTCTTCTTCTGGCACCCCCATAATTCAAATGTTGGTATGCTTGAAGTTGTCCCAGAGGCTCCTTACACTATCTTCATATTTTTGGATTCCTTTTTTTCGGTTGGGTATTTTTTGCTTGTTCGTATTTCAAATCTTTGACTTGATTCTTGGGATCCTCTAGTCTGCTGTTGGATCTCTGTATATTATTCTTTATTTCAGTCAGTGTATGCTTAATTTCTAGTTGGTCCTTTTTCATATCCTCGAGGGTCTCACTAAATTTATCGGCGGTTTCTAGAAAATTCTTGATAAACCTTATAACCGTGGTTTTGAACTCTATATCCAGTAGTTTGCTTTCCTCCATTTCTGTCATTTGTGATCTGTTTCTTTGTCTCCACATTTTGGCTGCTTCCCTGTGTTGATAGAGTGGCTTTGTGTGCTAGGTGTCCTATAGGGCTCAGTGGCTCAGCCTCCCCAATTACCTGAGGTGGACACTCTTGGTGCACCCCTTTGTGGGCTTTGTGCACAGTCTTGTTGTAGTTAAGCCTTGATTGTTGTAGGTATCACTGGGAGGAATTGACCTCCAGGCCAATTGGCTGTGAGAATCAGCTGTGTCTACAGTGGGAGAACTTCTGTGCTGAAGACACCCTTATGGGGCAAGACTTGCTTCAGTGGGGCTTTGGTGCTCACTGAGTCTGCCCCCTGAATGTGTCCCTTATGGATCTGAGGAGTTGTAATCTGGATGGTCCCACTCTGACCACTAGGTACACGGGCTCTTGGATCTCTAAGGAGGTGCTAATTTAGCCTCTGCCTGAGGCTACCCAGCAGGAGCTACAGAGAGATCTGCAGATTCCTCTTCCTTGTTTGGGGTTTGGAGGTGCTCAGGTGAGGTCCAGCTGTGAAGCAATGCAAGCTGCTGTGGGGCCTTGAGCCTTCTTTTGGATGTTCTGGTTTTCTCTGACCCAGCTGCAGTTTGTTAGGTAATTTTAGATCTCAAAGGGCCAGCCCATTCATATGCAAAAGCCTCTGCGCACAGCTTGGGTGTGGCGGGGTCTCAGGGAATCAACAGGGTGGAGCAAACAGCTATGGCTGGTCCTCAGTCCTGCCCTAAGAGGCTCCCGGGTCTCAGTGTCCTGTGGTAATTGCTTCAAGCACCTCTGAGAAAGCTGCCCTCGAGTTCCACCTGCTGCCAGACAGTCTAGTTTCTCCCCGTATGAGTCTGGGTCCCCAGAGACTCCCCGGAACTGGAGTCAGGGCTGTTAGGAGCTTGAGACTCCCTCCTGATTGGAAAAGACACCGGCGTCCTCCATTGCCAGCCCTTTCCGCAGGCCTCTGTACCTCTGTACTTTACTTCCACACCTCCTCTGAGTCTCAGTGTGCTTTTCTCTTTCCTTCTAGTTGTAGAATTTCCACTCAGCCAGCCTTCCTGTGGTTCTGGGTGATGTCTGTTTTGTCTTTAGTTGTAGTTTTGAAGTGGTTGTGCGAGGCAGCAATTTCAGGTGTTTACCTATGCTGCCATCTTGGTTTCTGTCTGCTTATTAGTAGTTTTTGTTGTTGTTTTTTGGTTTGGGTTTTTTTGGAGGGAGTGGTGGTGGAACAAAGATCACAGTATAAAAACTCTTCCAGGGACCTGAATCTAGATTACTTGGCCAACCACACAAACTTCCAAAATTGAACATATTTTTGTTATGTGGGTATTAATTGTAATGGAATTTGACTTTTTCAAATTATTTGTATATCTCCAAATAATAGAAAGATTCCCAACAAAGGGTGGATCTTGGAAAATGGGAACTACAGTTACCATGCTCTTACGGCTCTGTAAAACGTTGAGCTGTTCTGCTGGGTGTCATGATGATTCATGGGTAACATATTTTTTTCTGCCATTAGAACACTTGCAAAAGTAAGCTGGAATTACCTCAGTTGACTGCTATTAGCCAAAGCTCCAGGACCTGCTGCCAAAAATAAGTCCTTGTAATGATAGATTTCAACAGTTGTACAAAGCAGACTTTTAAAGATTGGTTTCAGGAAACTAAATATTACTTACTGTGACAAAGAGTCTATCATTAATAGATATCTAGCCCTGACCAGATAAAATGAACAGAATTCCTTTGAACAATGTAATAATGTTTACAGAAGTAGCACAGTCATGCTAATGATATTTTTTTCTTTACTTAAAGTCTTCTTTTTTGGTAAAGAGCCTCTGTAGTTTTACAAATATTACCTCACCCATACCTAAAACATCTACTTTTTTTAGAAGGCAGTAATGGCATTTGATCAAGTCCTCAAAAGGTTCAATAACTGCATTTCACATGTTGTGGATCATTGATGAAGTCAGAAAGAAGTGGGCTCGGGTTTCCTCACCCCCAGTGTAGTGCTCTGATTCCTGGTGTGAGCAGTATCCTGTTTCAAAGCAATCTCAAATGTCAACATTTTATACATAAATAATGAGTCACTTTTATGAGTACCACATGGCATGAAATACCTTTTTTTAACTATAATAAAATACACATAACATAAAATTTACCATCTTAACCATTTTTAAGTGTGCAGTTCAATAGCAAGTTCATTCACACTGTTGTGCAACCAATCTCCAGAACTTTTTTCATCTTGCAAAACTAAAGTTCTACACCCATTAAATAACTCCATTCTCCATGCACCCCCAACTCCTGGCAACCACTTTCTACTTTCTGGTTCTATGATTTTGACTATTCTGGGTAACTCATGTAAGTGGAATTACAGAGTATTTATTCTTTTGTGACTGGCTTATTTCACCTAACATAATGTCTTCATGGTTTATCCATGTAGCATGTGTCAAAATTTCCTCTCATTATAAGGCTGAATAAAATTCCATTTTATGTATACAACACCTTTTGTTTATTCATTCACTCATTAATAGATATTTGAGTGGCTTCTGTCTCTTGGCTATTGTGAAAAAGCAGCTGTGAAAATATCTCTTCAAGACTCTGCTTTTAATTCCACCTGGAAGTGGAATTTCTAGATCATAGGGTAATTCTATTTTGTTGTTATTGTTGTTGTTGTTAATCCTCACTCAAAGATATTTTTCCCATTGATTTATAAAGAAAGTGGGAAGGAGGTAGGGAGAGACAGACAGAGAGAGAGAAAGAGAGAGAGATGGATGTAAGATAGACAACATCTATTTGTTGCCTCCCACATGAGGCCTGACTAAGCTAGGAATTGAGCCTGCAACCCAGGTATTGTGCCATTGACCGGAATTGAACCTGAGACCCTTCAGTCCAAGGCTGACGCTCTAACCACTGAGAATACCGGCCAGGGCTGGTCATTCTCTTTTTAATTTTTTGAGGAGCTGCCATACTGTTTTCCACAGCAGTTGCACCATTTTAGATTCCTATCAGCAGTGCACAAGGGTTCCAATTTCTCCACATCCTAGCCAACACTTGTTATTTTCTGGGTTTGTTGTTTTTGTTGCTATTTTTGATAATGGTGATCCTATTGGATATGAGGTGGTTTTGATTTGCATTTCCCTCCTAATGATTACTGAAATGGAGCATCTTTTTATGTGATTGATTATTGACTCTTCGTTTATTTCTTTTGGAGAAATGTCTATTCAAGTCCTTTGCTCATTTTTTAATTAGATTGCTTTTTTGTCATTGTTGTTAAGTTGTAGTTCTTTATATATTCTGGATATTAACCAGGTATATAATTTACAAGTATTTTTCCCCCTACAGAATGATATCAGTTATATGTAGAATCTTAAAGAAGTCAAGCTCATAGAAACAGGTAGAAAAGTGGTGCCAGGGGCTGGGAATAGGGGAAATAGAAGTTGGTACAATGGTACAAACCTTAATCTATGAGATGAATAAGGTCTGAGGAGATAATGTGAAGCATGGGGACTATAGTTGATTATGCTCTGTTGTATATTGAAATTTCCTAAGAGAGTAGAACTTAAATAATTTTACCAAACAAATGAAAGGCAAATATTGCAACAGCATGGGTGGTCTAGAGAGCATTTTGCTGAGTGAAATAAGCCAGTCAGAGAAAGACAAATATCATATGATTTCACTTATATGTGGAATCTAATGAACAGAATAAAGGAACAAAATAGAAACAGACTCATTACAGAAAGCAAACTGGCAGCTGTTAGAGGGAAGGGAGTTTGGGGGACTGGGTGAAAAGGTGAATGGATTAAGAAAAAAAACCCTCATAGACACATGCCGGGGCTGACCAGCAGACCCGGAGCGACAGCTGAATGGATTACTCCGACACAATGCTGTGAAAGAGAGGGCTAAGGGACTGTCTGGCTAAAGGAACCAGACAGCCTCAATTGCCTGCCTTGGTAGGCTTTTATTGTAACAGCAGTTGAGATAAAGTTTATCTTTTAGACACAATCAGTAGCATAAGTAACCTTGGAGGACACATGTGTTGTAGTGTCCTATAAGCAAGGACACCCAAAGATTAAGCATA
>NW_005880924.1:0-6077 GCF_000147115.1 Myotis lucifugus | reverse complement strand
ATGAAAAGTAGTCTTTTGTTCCTTGTAAATACTTCAAACACTTTCGAAAGCTACAAAAAGCCTCCGAGTTAGTCTTTTGAATACAGACTTCTGTAAAGGGCATAATTGTTTTCTCTCGTGTCTTTTTTAAAACCACAATATATGCAACCCATTTAAATTGCAAACATTTCAAATAGCACCTGTTTCTGATTTCTTCACGTTATTTCCACTCTCAGACGCTCAGCTGAAAGCTGAAAAATGTTTTACACTGAATGAGTGACAAGGGCAGTCAAAAAAAATGGGAATAATTAAGAAAAGAAGTGAGAATATGACATAATATAACCCTTAAAAATCTGGCTGAGGGGCTTTGCAGACCAGTTGGTTATTCAAAAATGCTTCAGTGTCTACCCTGCTTCCTTCTGTAGTGCCTGGTGCACCTCTAGGGAGTGTGGTGTTAGAGTTGGGCATTGCCACCCCTTCAGAAGGACTCCTGGGTTGAAGATCTGGGGACAAGTTATAAAACAGGGACCATGTAAATGCTCTCACCTCACCCAGCTGCCACAGTACAATAACCCTAATGTTCACTGAATCATAGGGGAGACAAAGGACTATTCTAGACATGAGATCTGTGATCAAGTCTCCCATAATCACTCTGAGAGTCAGTTTTATTATCTTTAGAATGGGTATAAATGATTGCCCTTGACAAATCTGCACTGCTGATAAAAACGGGATAATAGTTGTTCTTTTGTGGCTGGCTATCTCCACCAGAATCTAAGATCTTGAAGGAAAGAAACTGCATATTATTATTGATTTCAGAGAGGAAAGGAGAAGGAGAGATAGAAATCAATGATGAGAGAGAATCATTGATCGGCAGCCTCTTGCATGCTCGCACCTGGGGATTGAGCCTGCAACCAGAGCATATGCCCTGACCGATAATTGAACCATGACCTCCTTCCTGGTTCATAGGTCAATGCTTAACTACTGAGCCACGCTGGCCGGGTAGAAATTGCATATGATTCATTTGTTTGAACTTTTTGTTTCCTGCAATGCTAGAACATAATCTGTTCTACATCATCTGTAGACTCAAATAATGAATGGATTATTTCATCAATTTACCCACTGATCTCCAAGTCAAAGTCCAAAATAATGCTTAACATGGAAGTAAATCTACAGAGCGCTCTTCCCACTCCCCCTTCCATCATAGCTGAACTGTGAAGAAAGGTTTGAAGAGGTCTACCCCCATTCAGTTTTAAAAAATATGAGATAAACTGGTTTAGGCATTCTTGGTCCTTCTAGTGAGATAACACCAAAAATGTTTCTCAGCTATATCTTTTGCTCACTTGCTTTCTCATTGCACTGCCTACCGCAAAAGCAATGTTTAAAGATAAGTCGGAACAACAGGAGTGAGAAAGAACCGGAAGCAACTAGGAACATAATTTTTCAAGAAAGAAAACATTTACTTCCTCACAGTCTCCTACGTTGGTTTTAAGTGAAGTTGCAGCAACCAACATCCTAACACTGCCTCACCTTGACACGTCTTTCCGTTGAGCATGAGCTGATAGCCAGGTGGGCAGAGACACTGGTAGCTTCCAAAGGTATTTTTACACTCATGTTGGCAGGTGTCTCTGTTTGCACACTCATCCACATCTGGGGAGAAAGAGAGCAGAGTGGATAACCACGCAAAACCCAGGCGAACTGTGACAGAACCAACAACAAACAGGGCGTTGATAGAAATTAGAAAAACCTCTTGGTGATTTAATACTCATGTGTTTAAAAATGCTCAGAGCTGTTTTCTATCAAGGTCTGTTTTCAATAGAGTCCCATATATAAGCTGCACTATTTTATAAAATATGAACATCTGTGTATAAACACATAGAAACGGAAACCCCTAAACGGCCAATTTCTCTATTAGTTAAGTAAGGCTGGAATGGCAGACAAACAGGTTTGAATAAGATCCTAAACCACCAAAGCATGAACTCTTGACAGAATAGAATCCCCTAAAAGAGGATATTAGTTTTTATTTTATTTTATTTAAACATTAGCTGCCTCTCCCTCTTTCTCTCCCTGCACCCTCCCCCAAAGCTCATGCATTGCTTTCCCACACACAGATATTATCAAGTGGAGATGTGTTTATTTTTGTGACTACTCATCAAACTTCATATACTTGTAAAGTACGAATGGCTACCACGTATCTGTACACACACTTTAACAGCTGATTCTATTGTATTTTGAAAATGAAATGTATTTTAATAAACACTGCCTTTATAATTACTCAAAGTGTGTATACATTTTTTGGACACCCTGCATATATATATATAATTGCTGTGGTACCTTGTGCAGAGAACTTAACTTCTCAAGATCTCAGATAATTTTCCTGCCAAAAGGAGTCACTGATACAATCTCTCTAGTTTATAGGTTTTGGAAGGTTCATATACAGTAACATATGTGAAAGAATTTTCTAAACTATAAAAATATATCTGTCTGCTATTATTAAGCAAAGCCAAGAAAACAGCAATAAAAAGAGAGTAAGAATAGGGGATAATTAAAAATTAATTGATATTTGCCTTCAGGATGAGATGTGATTTGGGAGGCCTCAGATTTCTAGTCCCAATTGTGTTTTGCTTTGAGTAATTTTAAAATTTGCCGACAATCCCCGAGCACACACCAACCAGTGGAAGAATGAAGAGGAGAATGAGACGTGAATTGGGAGTAGGGGTGATGTCAGATGGAAGAGAACAGAAGGCAGATAGAAACTTTGAAATGTCTCAGAGCAAAATTTGCATATTTTGCATATTGTGCAAATCAGAATATAATTGCAATGATTCAAGATCTGTTAATGATAAACAGTCATCAAATATTGGTCAATATTTTTGTTCTATTTTAGTTAACCAAAGCATTTGTTCCAGAACTTGTGTGATTTGCTTTTACTTTTTCCCTTTATAATCTGCTTTCGCCTAAAGTAACAACAGACATGAAAGTGATGGTGAACTCCACATAGTCAATATCACAGGTCCCACAGTAAGAATTCTAGTGATTTCTGTATCCAGAAGCTCTGCAATGTTCCTTTTTCCTGTGAAGCTTTGGAATCAATTCCTCAAAAAGTTAAATTTTAGCCCAAGTCTAATGATTCCATAATGTTAATCTGAATCTTTTGTGAATTATTTATTCCAGATGGTTAATTAAAGGCATTTGGTGTTTACTGCAAGTTGCTCATCTCGTAATTCCAAAGCTGTCTGCAATCTTGCTGTAAATTTCTTTATTAACACCAACACTATAAAATACTCACCATATTTTAAGAACTATTTCTAAATGTCCCCGTCTATTAATTGCCCTTAAATAAAACTTAAATATCCAATAACTGACTCGTTATAGAAAGTTTACTTTAGGTACTCCAAGATCAGTCCTCATTCTGAAACAGTAGCTGCCTCAAACAGTAGATGGTATGGGAAAGATGAATTACTGTAAACATAATATTAGTTTACATAAGGTTATAATAAACACCATGACACAGAAAACATATATAAGACTCTACCATGTTGAAACTACAGGGCACAGACCGTGGTCAAGAAAGAGAACTGGGTTGCTAATGCGGAACACTTTCTTAAAATGATGGACTTTCAGATGATTGAGAAGTCAGCTAGATGGCGATGGTATGTGTATAGGAGGATAGTTTAATTCATTTATCAAAGCATAAACCAAGAGTTGGGGTAGAAGAACAAAGGTAGAAGAGAAAAACTTGTCTAAAATGAAGGCAAAGTATGGGATGATAATAGGATATGAAAACCCTTCAGTGAGATTATCTGGAAGAAAATGTGAAAGACAACATGTCAGATGCTAATTCTGTCAATAAAAGAATAGTGGAAAGTTTTAACTAACGAAGAGTCCGTTCAAAACTGTGGGCATGAAAAATTCTTAATAGTCAGAAAGATTTGGAGCAAGTTAGGAGTGGTGTTTGACATAGTAGTAAGGATTGTGGAGCCCACAGATTAAGTAGTGCTTCACTGTATGGGACGAAATGTAGAGAGTTGTTAATAAATGCATTAATATTTGAAGTTTAAGGAGTAAAAGAAACTAGTCCTGTCCACAGACCTAGGAAGCTGATCACAGGAAAAAGATTCCATATCCTATTAAGCTTCAGGTACATTAGGACATCTAGACAGAGAAGTCCTGGGAAAATATGGACCTAAAGAAAAAAGGTGAAAGTTTAGAAGTTTGAGGGTCCAGCTGAGTACAAGTGGAAAAAAAAAGACAAAACTGGAAGTCAGCAGGAGAAGAAATTTTAAAAATGTTTAAGAGAAATGTTTAACAGAAAGCATATTTAGTGTAGGACACTTAAGAAAAATACAAGAACATACGATTGGCATAGAGGTCTCTTATATTTAAACAGAGGTTCTTAAACTTAAACAGAATTTCTCCCCTCCCTTCTTGCCTCTGTCTTCCCTCTCTACTTTGCTTTCTTGAACAAATAGTGGGGCTAATTCCTGTTTGCCAACTCCTCTTGGTGCATGCAAACTGTGAACACTCACAGAAAACTGATTTAAATGAAGGACAGATGGTAGTACTTGCAACTTCACAGAAAACAAGGTTTCAATTTTTGAGATGGAAATTATGCTTCCCTTTTGCAAACAAATTAAAATTCAGACTTGTGAGTTTAGATAAAGACATTGAAAGCACATACTTTCGGGTGATGGAACCAATTTACTTTGGTCCTGGCTCCCATGACCTATTCAGTGACTTATATACAAAATAATCAAACTGAAAAACTCTATGGCGAGTGTGGGACAACAGTCAACACTGTGCTGGTTGTCATATAGAATAAACAGTCCAATGAGCCACTGGAAGCTTCACTTTTAACCACTGCTTTGACATCCATCAGCTGCAGCCATAATTCTAGTATTATATTATGCGACAGTATGTATATTCTCTTTTTTAGAAACCATATTTTGAATGCCACTGAAATTGATTTCTATACAGCATTAAATTCAGTAACACCTGCAGGTGACCAAAGAACTGTCAATATAAAACAGTAAATTATTAGACTGCATTAATGCAAACACATCATTTACTTGAATAAAAACTGCAATAGTTTTCGGTGCTAGAGTAAATGTCTTGAAACTTCGAGTCCTCCCCAGATTGGAGATCAGATGTAGCTCCCTGCACCCACATGAACACAGGTGCTGTATGTACATATGCGTAGACTGGCCCATCAGAGAGCCCACAGAAAGGACATGCAAGAGGGCTGACATTTACCTACACATGTGTCATGGTTTGCCTCAGAGCCTTCAGGGCAAGTTTTCCTAATAGTCCTTCTAGTCCTGGAGAGAGATGTTCTGCTGTTCCTATACTCTGAGTAGGAGCTGTAGAGATGGGAGTACTGTCTGTAATGCTGTTGAGGTTGATAGTTGTTTCTCACGGGGGAGAACCGAGCAAGGTTATAGCTATTGTACTGAGAGCCATAAGCGGGCAGCCTCTCCAATCCAGCGCAAGATTTCCCGTCCCCTAATAAATGTTGTCCTGGTGGACAGACACACTTGAAGCTGCCGGGGGTGTTGAAGCACTGATATGCACAAGGCTTAGGCATTTGTTCACACTCATTAATGTCTGCTCGTGTGCCACGATACATAAAAAGAGAGAGAGAGAGAAAAAAAAAAACAGACACATACACAAAACACAGGAATAAAGAAATCAGTCTGTAAAACGAACTGAAGACATTAATTATGTCACCCTCCAAAGTCAGGCATTCAGTCATCTCTCAGCTGTGGTGGACTTTTGAGAAAGCTGGAACCATTCAGTTATGAATATACAGGAAGATTTTATGACTGTCCCTAAAGATTGCTCCACATGTACAGTAGAAACATAATGGGTCATATGGACAAATGTGGTCTAGAATCCGGAAAAACTAGAGTTCAAAGCTAATATAGATCTTAATTCTGTTGGTGGAACAGTCACTTTACTAATTTGCATTTAATTATAGTATTGACCACTAGTGTCTCTAAGTTTTCATGCATTCATAAGTCTCAGATACAGGAAGGTTGGTACAACTACAAACATTTTTATTTTCTTTTGTATCTTTTGAATCAATAATTATTAATCAAACC
>NW_005880923.1:0-6078 GCF_000147115.1 Myotis lucifugus | reverse complement strand
AACCCTCATCCCAATGTGGGCGTGGCCAGCCTGCAAGCAGCTATCAGCCCCTCACCCAGGCTGGCCACACCCCCAGCAGGGATCCTCACCCCAAAGGGTGTGTGACTGGCCTGAAAAGAGCCCTCAGCCTCTCACCCAGGCTGGGCATGCCCCACAGCAGGGAACCCCACCCAAATGGGGGCATGGCAAGCCTGCAAACTGCCCATGCCCCTTGCCCAGGCCAGCAATGCTCCCATGGGGACCCCCACCCTGATCAGGAAACCCCTTCAGGGAAGACAAGCTGGCCCCCACCCATGCATCAGGCCTCTATCTATACTAATAAAAGGGTAATGTGCTATTTAGGCCGGGAGACCTTTGGGAGACTTTTTTGGATTTTCTTCCAGACAAAGCCATGGTGTCAGGGCTGAGGCAGAGGCAGTTAGGGGTGATCAGGCCAGAAGTAGAGGGTACTTAGGGGCAATCAGGCTGGCAGGGGGGCTGTTGGGGGCAAGAAGGCTGGCCAGGGGCGGGGGAAGTTGGAGGCAAATAGGCCAGCAGACAAGGTAGCTAGGGGTGATCAGGCAGTCAGGCAGGAGGTGAGCGGTTAGGTGCCAGAAGTCCCAGATTGTGGGAGAGATATCCGACTGCCATTTTATGCCTGATCCTTAAACCAGCAGTCAGACATCCCTCAAGGTGTGTAAGTTTGGAGAGGGCGCAGGCCTGGCTGAGGGACACCCCCCCCCCACCATGCACAAATTTAATTTACGGGGACACTAGTCCTGTAAAATAAAACCCCAGTGACCATAATGGTGTAACGACCAGAATGATTGCTCTACCAGTCACTATGAGGGGCATCAACCACCTCTTGGTCCCTCCCTGCAAGCTCACAGGCTCTGATCATCAGCTGGTGAATGGAGAACCAGGGCGGGTCTCAGTGCTTCGGACTGGGGACTGGTGAGGTGAACAGGGTGGGAGGCAGAAGTATGGTGGGACTGGGGAATGGCGAGGGGAACTGGGTTGGTGGCGGCGGCAGGGCAGGACTAGGGACTGGTGAGCAGGCAGAAGATGGACCTGATCACAGACTAGGCCTAGGGCCCTGCCAGAAGCCAATCCCAGCATGACAGCAGGGCTGAATCTGGGAATGACTGATGGCCTTTCCCCAAACCCCAAAAGGGACTGACTGATAGTTTGCTGCCAGACAGCTCAGGGCATCTTAATCTACATGGAATTGCCTCCTACTGGACAAACACCTGAATAGCTGTGGGTTAATTCCCCAAATCTGACAATGCCTCTGTATAGGAAACCCCGACCCTTTGAAGTATGTATCTCTGCCTTGCCTCAGGACCAGTTGTGTTAATCAAAAGCATGGGGTCCTGAGACAAGGAGATCTTAGTTTCCTTTAACCTAGGTTCCTCTGACCCCCAAATGCCTTTCAAAATTATGCATCATCTCTGGATTGTTATTTAATCTACGCACAGCCTTCTCCAGATTTCCTGAACCCTTAGTAATACTGGAACAAGAACCCTGGCAGGGACCCTACCTGCACACAAATTTGTGCACTGGGCCGCTAATACACACACACACACACACACACACAAACACACTAGAGGTCCAGTGCCGAAATATTTGTGTACTCGGGGGGGTCTCTCAAACCAGCCTATGCCCTCTTGCAATTTGGGGCCCCTTGGAGGATGTCCACCTGCTAGCTTAGGCACGCTCCATGAGGTGTTGGGCCCAAGCTGGCAGGCAGACATCCCTCTGGCAGCCCGGCAGCCCTCAGGGGATGTCCATATACCAGCAGGGAGCAGACGTAAGCTGCAGTTGGACGTCCTCAGTACTGCCTGAGGTGGTGGGAGAGGCTCCCGCCACCACCACTCTGCTGGCAGCCATCAACCTGGCTTGTGGCTGAGTGGAGCACCCACTGTGGGAGTGCACTTAGCACCAAGGGGTAGCTCCTGCATTGAGTGTCTGCCTCCTGGTGGTCAGTGTGTGTCATAGTGACCAGTCATTCCCAGTCATTCTGCTGTTAGGGTCAGTTTGCATATTATGCTTTTATTATAGAGGATAGAGGCCTGCTGCACAGGTGGGGGCCAGCTGGTTTGCCCTGAAGGGTGTCCTGGATAACGGTAGGGCTCCCGCTGGGGTGCGTGGCCAGCCTGGGTGAGGGGCTGATGGGTGTTTGCAGGCTGGTCACATGCCCTTCATGGTGGGGGTCCCCACTATGGTGCCTGGCCAGCCTGGGTGAGGACCTGATGGCTGTTAAAAGCTGGTCACACCCCCTTCAGGGTGGGGGTCCCCAATGGGGTGCCTGGCCAGTCTGGGTGAGGGGCTGAGGGCTGTTTTCAGGCTGGCCAAGCCCCGGCAGCAACGGAAGCTCCCAGCCTCTCCGTTTTTTCTTTTTTTTTTATTCTGGCATTTATTTACCTTCTATAATTGAAATTATGTACCTTGATTGGACCTCAGAGCAGGTAATGGTTGCTGGGAAGCTTGGCTTCCTCCATCACCAGGGGCAACCCAAGCCTCCTGCTTGCTTCAGCTCCGTGGCCACGGCCACCTGAAAGCATGTATCTGGGGTTTATTTATCTTCTATAATTGAAACTTTGTTGCCTTCAGTGAAGCTCAGAGTTGGCCATGGCTGGTGGGAAGCTTGGCTTCTTCCATCACTGGGGAACCAAGGTTCCTGCTTGCTCCTGCTCTGTGGCTGCCGACTGCCTTCTTGGTTGGGTTAATTTGCATATAGTCACTCTGATTTGCTGGGGGGCCTGAGTTAAGGCATAGCGAAGGTTTGATCAATTTGCATGTTTGTATTTTATTACTGTAGATATATATATATAAATATATATATATATATAATTATACACATATGTGTTTTATGTTATATAGCTTTATTACATGTAATATGTCAGTTATTATAGATTAGTCACATCTTAGTGTGCTTATGAACCTAAAAATTTCAAAATAGCACCCTGATCAGTATGGCTCAGGTGGTAGGAGCACCATCCATTAACCTTATTGTACACTGAAAGGTCTTGGGGTTTGTTCCAGGTAATAGAGACCTATCCAGGTTTCAGATTTGATCCATGGTTGGGGTGCCTATGGGAGCAAACCTATTGATGCATCTCCCTCACATCAATATTTTTCTCTTACCCTCCTTTCTCTTAAAATCAATTAAAAGTACTTTTTATAAAATTTTTTATTTTTTGTTGTTGTTTTTGACAGTATTACAGAACACTCCCATTTTTTCAGTTTTTTGTCCTCCTTCCACCTAAACCACACCCCATTCCACCACAGAACTTTCTCATAATATTTTCTGTGTCCATGGGTTATGCATATATGCTCTTTGTTTAATCTCTTCCTGTCCTACCACCACCATCCGTAGATCTGTTGTTCTATTCTATGCACCATTACCTCTGGACATATTTTGTTCATCGTATATTTTGATCTTTAGATTCCACAATTAAGTGAGGTCACTTTGAAATTTTTCTTTCTCTAACTGAGTTATTTCTTAAAAAATATAATTAAAAAATAGAAAGCACAGAAGAACTAAAATGGCTACATAAGTATACCCTGGTACTTGCCACCTCCAATAACCACATCAAAATTACAACTAAAATACAGATACAGAATAACCATCATTCAGAATCACCTGATATCCTGCTGAATTGAATTCCTACAGCTAGAGAAGTAAAGAAGAAGCACATTTTGGTGGGTAGGAAGGGCAGAGGCACTGAAAGGGCTGGTACCACAACAACATTTGGCATCTTTTTCTAATCTTGATATATGTTGTGGTTATGGAGGCTTCCTGTGAGAAGCAAGGGTGTCCCAGTCTTACATGAGACCCACAACCCAGGGTTCCAGAGCAGGGGAGAGAATTCCCTTTAACTTCAAGCTGTGAAAATGAGCAAGCATTGTGGCTGATTGACAAGAACACACACTGTGGGAGACCCAGGTAGTTCCTTTTAAAGGGCCAGCACAAGAACTTACTAGGACTTTGTACTCCATCCTGGTGGTGGCACCTTGAAAGGAACTTGTGACAATCGGGGAGTAACTGGATTGTCTGGCATCAGGGCAAGTACTCAGAGGCAGCTTTCTCAGAGACAGAGGTGCTTACAGAGGTCATTGTTCCTGTGCTGAGACTTCCCCCATCCCAGAACTGACAGGCACCCATATCTGAGTTTTCATCAGCTTGTCTCAAACTGTTCGCTCCACCCTGGTGATTCTCTGAGACCCAACCACATGCAATTTGAATACCACTCAAGTGCTTTGTACCACCTTTAACATATGAATGGCATGTCCTTGGTCAGGCTTCACACTTTGCTAAAATATCTCAAACAAAAATATGTATCTCCTGCACAACATTTCTTCCAATGTAGTCCCAGCTGATCCTCATAGCCAATTGGCCTGGAGGTCAACTGCACCTAGTGACACAAACAGGAGTCAAGGCACAGATAAATGATTCTGCACATAGCCCACACAGGGGTTCACCTAGATTTCCCAGCTCAGGTTCCTAAAGAGACTGATCCACAGGATACCTATTATACAAGGCCACTCTACTAATTCCAGGAGACATAGAGGTTCTACCTAGTACATAGAAACAAACACAGGGAAGCAGCCAAAAATGTGGTGACAAAAATACATATCACAAATGAAAGAACAGGAGAAATCATCAGAAAAAGAACTAAATGAAATGGAAGCAAGTGAATTACTAGATACAGAGTTCAAAGCAATGGTTATGAGGTTGCTCAAGGATCTTTAATGAGAGCTTCAAGGGACTTAGTGAGACTTACAAGGATTTATTGACTACACCAAAGACATAAAAAAGAACCTGGATCCGTCAGAAATTAGGCACACACTAACTGAAGTGAAGAATAATTTTGGGGGATTCAGCAGTACAGTTGAAGATTTTGAGAATCAAATTAAGACTTGGAATGTGAGGAAACAGAAAATACCCAGTCAGCAGAGCGAAAAGAAAAATGAATCCAAAAATATAAAGATAGTGTAAAGACCTTCTGGGATAACTTCAAGCATACCAACAATTAGATTATGTTCCTGCCATCAGGTGAAGGGAGAGAGCAAGATAATGAAAACCTATCTGAAGAAATAATGACAGAAAAATTTTCCTACCTGCTAAAGGAAGTAGACTTACAAGTGTAGAAAACACAGAGAGTCCCAAACAAGAGGAAGGCAAAGAGGCCCACACCAAGACACATCATCATTAAAATGCCAATGGCTAAAGACAAAGAGAATTTAAAAGCAGCTAAAGAAAATCAGTTAGTTACCTACAAAGGAATACCTGTAAGACTGTCAGTTGATTTCTCAAGAAAAACTTTGCAGCCCAGTAGCGAGTGACAGGGATTATACAAAGTGATGAATGGCAAGGACCTACAATCCTGATTACTCTACCCAACAAAGCTATCATTTAGAATTGAAGGTCAGATAGAGCTTCACAGACAAAAAAAACCCTAAAAGAGTTCACAATTACTATACCAGTGTTGAATTAAATGTTGATGGGTATTCTTGAGAAATAAAAATGAAGAAGAAGAAAAGAAGATGAAGAAGAAGAAGAAGAAGAAGAAGAAGAAGAAGAAGAAGAAGAAGAAGAAGAAGAAGGAGAGGAGGAGGAGGAGGAGGAGGAAGAGGAGAGGAGGAGGAGAGAAGGAGTAGAGAGGAGGAGAAGGAGAAGGAGACGGAGAAGGAGAAGGAGAAGGAGAAGCTGAAAGAGAAGGAGAAGGAGAAGGAGAAGGAGGAGAAGGAGGAGAAGGAGGAGAAGGAGGAGAAGGAGGAGAAGGACCAGAAGGAGGACAATGAGGAGAAGTCGGAGGACGAGAACAACCAGAAGAAGAAGATGAATACGATCACGAACAAGATGATTCGAAGAAGATCAAGATGAAGATGAAGGCGAATAAGGTGGAGCTGATGTAGAACGACCAAGAAGACCACGAACAAGATGAAGGACCATCCGAATACGAATACGAAGAACGACTACTAATTCCGTCCCACGACCCCCCCCGAACACGCCGGACGTGGAGGAGGAGGAACAAGGAAGAGGAAGAATAATTTGTCGGCAGGAGGCATACAACAAACAAGACGGGGGGGGGG
>NW_005880922.1:0-6078 GCF_000147115.1 Myotis lucifugus | reverse complement strand
AGGCAACTCAGGCTCAGAGTTGTTAAATGAATCAGGTTGGTAAAGTAGTCAATGAACAGTGGAAAAATAAGAATCCAGCCAACGAACAGCTATAGAATATTATCTTTCACACCAATCCTCTTTCTCAGAGTATCTAGGATGGGGTTTTCTTTTCAGACTTCTAGAATTCATCACTAGGATGCTGTTCTCAGAATATCCACAAGAGGGCGTTATCATGACTAAACCCTTACTGGGGGCTTTTCCCAGAGTGTCCACAACGGGGCACTATTGAAAAGGAGATTTAAAAATGGCTGGCGTAAGTGGGTGCTACACAGACTCGCTCCCGGGACCAAACAGGAATTACAACTAAAATACAAAAAAAAAAAAAAAAAGAAAGAAAGAAACAAAAAACACCCTGCACAATCAACTGAAGACTAGCTGGAGAGAACCCTGGTAACCAAGGACGGAAAGTGGAGACCGCATAGCGCCTGGCTGGAAGGGCGGAGGTGCGAAGGGCTGGCTGGGCTCCCACATACAGCCCAGCACATAGTAAGTCTCAATATATGTTAGTCACTCACTAGTTCAGGCAAGTGAGACAGAGACAAAAGGTCATCGGGGATGAATAATGGGACTTTTAACCTGGGGACTGGTACATGCCCACGGCCTTTCTCTTCTCCTCCTGGACCAGCTGTTCTCTCAAACTTAACTGACCATACTATAAGAGTGTATATATGTAGTACTTATCAAACAATATTTGTCTTTGTTATTCATTCTTTAAAGTGAGTGAATATAATACTTTCTGGTTCTGTTTCCTAAAAGCAAATTCTCTCTCTCTCAAGCCCTAGCTGGTTTGGCTCAGTGGATAGAGCATCAGCCTGCGGACCAAAGGGTCCTGGGTTTGATTCTGGTCAAGGGCACCTACTTTGGTTGGAGGGTCCTCCCTGGCCTGGGCCCTGGTCAGGGCTTGTGCAGGAGGCAACCAATCGATGTGGTTTCTCTCTGTCTTTCCCTCTCTTTTCTCCTCTCTCAAAAATATCAATGGAAATATATCCTTGGATGAGGATTAACAACAAAATAATAAATAAATAAAATGACTTCTATATGTTACAAGACATAATCATCTTCAGGCCCCAAATCCAGTGTTTGGCTCTAGTTACTTAATAAAGCTACTCGTTCCCTCTCCTCTGCTTCCACCATGTGGTCATATCTGGTTATAACCAGCGTTTTCACATGCTCTCGCAGGGTTTAGGTCGGTTCTCAACCTGTGGGTCGCGACCCCTTTGACGGTCCACCTAAGACCATCCTGCATATCAGATATTTACATTGCAAGTCATAACAGTAGAACATTACAGTTATGACGTAGCAAGGAAAATAATTTTATGGTGGGTCACAACATGAGGAACTGTATTTAAAGGGCCAGAAGGTTGAGAACCACTGGTTTAGGATTTAGCTTGAACTTGTGATCTGGTTCTCAGTGAGCATAGGTAGGTAGCACTCCTCCATTCCCGGAAAGGCAATATAATAGATAGCCTTCTGCCCTATGGCGATGAATTCTGACCTACGAGGGAACTTTCCCCACTTAAGCAGCAAACATTCACTTCTGTCAACTTAGATCAGAGACCAGAAATGACACAGTCCCTGTCCCCAAGGACTTTATAGTCTTATATGTAAACAAACAATTAAAATTCAACTTTGGCAACCCCACATGCTGAAGATGGGATTACCCTACAGGAAAGGGAGCCAAGGTTGTTCCAACCACCAGGGCGTTCACCTCTCATACTTAGGGAAAACTTTACATTTTTCATTAAATTAAATACAAAATGATAGCACGAGGCCAACAGTAGATAACGAATTGGGACGTTTCCATGTGTTAAGCAAAGCGCTAAGTGGTAACTCACGGACCTGTCTTCCAACCTCTGTCATTCCCACTGTCCAGGTAGGTAAACCAAGGAACAGACAGCAAGAGACCCAGGCTTTGAGTCCTCAACACTTTTCTTAACGAATGTCACCATAACCTGTGGGAGCACACACAATGACATGACTGCTTCTTTCTGAAGCCGCCAGAAAGACTCAGGGCCCAGAGAAGACGTGAGATTTGTTCTTTTTTTTTTTTTAATCCTCATCCGAGGATATTTTTCCATTGATTTCTAGAGAGAGTGGAAGAGAGAGGGAGAGACAGAGAGAATTACTGATGTGAGAGAAACATATTAACTGGTTGCCTCCTGCACTCGCCCCACCAGGTACATGCCCTTGACCAGAATAGACCTGGAATAGAACCCAGGACCCTTGGGTCTGCTGGTCAACGCTCTATCCACTGAGCCAAAACAGCTAGGGCAGATGTGAGATTTGCACTGAGTTTTGAAGTCTAGGTGGGGTTTTCCAAGCTGTTCAAAGGGATCCAGGATCTTGGATTGGGCTCTTTTTTCATAAGTGGACACAGGCTCTGTGGAGAATGGATGGTGATAAAGGTGACGTTTATGGGATGTTTACTATGTGCCACACCATGCTGAGAACTTCGGCTCATTGAATGAATCCTTGCAGCAACCCTGAGATAATCACTACGATTGTCCTCACTTAAGGAAGCAGGCATGGAGGGGGTGAGTTTCTTGCCCACGGAGCTGGTTCAGCCTATTCCAGAGTGAACACAGGGTATGCCACACAGGCAGGAAAACAGTCCACGTCTCAGTGAGGCTGTCATTCCGGAGGAAAGTGAGAGCTGGACAACTACTGAGACGGTGTGCAAGAGGCCGATAGCAGTGTCTTTCCTTCCCACAACGCCATGGCTAACCAGGAGAATCATATTGAACAGGAAGAGAAAGATCTGAGTGCTCTCCTTTCCCAGCCCTTCTGTGACAGATGCCGTCACTCACCTTCATCGATAGGTCCATGATTCTCAAACTTGATCCCGCCTCGTGATCACCTGGAGGGCTTCTAAGAAGGGTGCTGGGCCACTTCCAGAATGTCTGATGCAGTAGGTCCAGGGAGAGGCCTGAGAATTTGCATTTCTTTTTGTTGTTGTTGGGGGTTTTTGTGTGTGTTTTTGTTGTTGTTGTTGTTAATCCTCACCTGATGATATTTTTCCATTGGTCTTTTAGAGAGAGTGGAAGAGAAAGGGAAAGACTGAAACACATCGATTGGTTGCCTCCTGCACGGACCCCCCGGTGAGAGAGAAGCCTACAACCAAGGTACGTACCCTTGACCGGAATCAAACCCAGGACCCCTTGGTCTGCAGGCCGACGCTCTATCCAGTGAGCCAAACCGGCAAGGGCAAGAATTTGCATTTCTAACAAGTTCCCCAGTGAAGTTGCTGCTCTGGGGCCACACCTTGGGAAACACAGTCACAGAACCACCCAGGAAACAGATATTGCTCCCATTGCAAAGGTGAGGAAACTGAGTTTCAGGAAGGCTAGGTACCTCGCTGGAAGCGATTCTGCTAGTGAGTGACAGCAGGATTTGAACCCTGATCCGACTCCAAAACCTGTGTTATTTGCACTACACCTGAGTTGGTGATTTAATGCTAGGATTTCCCCACACCGTGTTTGTTCACTTTTTTTTATAATTTCCGTTCTTGAAGGCAAAGTCAAGGTTCTGTGAAAGCAAAATATATTTTCATTTCCAATTAGACCAAAAGGTGTCTTGTGAAAGCTATTTTTTAATTGATTTTTTTTAGAGAGAGGGAGAAACATCAATGTGAGAAACATTGATCAATTGCCTCCCACACATGCCCCAAACAGGGGTCAAACACGGTTGTGCCCTGACTGGGAATCGAACCCAGAACCTTTTGGTGTATGGGACAATGCTCCAACCACCTGAGCTACCTGGCCAGGTGAAAGCTATTTTTAAACATGCCTGTTCATTATCCAATAATTCCTCTTCTAGAAATCTATACTAAATGATCCAAAATACTAAGTGTTTTAGCAAAAAACTGGGCCTCTAAACTAAATATCCAATAATAATGGACTAGTGAATAAATTATGGTATATCCAAATAATGGATTTGAAGCCATTAAAAATTATTTAGAATTTTTGTCAAAGTATTTATGTATAGTATTAAATAAAACAAAACACAGAATTAAATTCAGTAAGTTCTCAATGTTATTAAATACAATGAGAAAGACTGAAAGGAAATAAACTAGAACATTGACAAGTTGTCTGATTCTAATAATTTTCAGTACTTTCCACACTTTTACAATGAGCTTTTCTTTTATTGATTTCAGAGAGGAAGGGAGAGGGGGAGGGAGAGATAAAAACATCAATGATGAGAGAATCATTGATCGGCTGGCTCCTGCACATCCCCTACTGGGGATCAAGCCTGCAACCCGGACACGACACATGCCCTGCGTGGAATGGCACCGTGACCTCCTCATTCATAGGTCAATGCTCAACTACTGGCCAGGCACAATGAGCTTTTATAATCAGAAAAACCAAGCATTTTTTTTTAATATTTTATTGATTTTTTTACAGAGAGGAAGGGAGAGGGATAGTTAGAAACATCGATGAGAGAGAAACATCGATCAGCTGCCTCCTGCACACCTCCTACTGGGGATGTGCCCGAAACCAAGGTACATGCCCTTGACCGGAATCGAACCTGGGACCTTTCAGTCCACAGGCCGACACTCTATCCACTGAGCCAAACCAGTTAGGGCCCAAGCACTTTCTTTTTGTTGATCAACTACAACAGATATTTTCAGGACCCATCTTATAGTTAGTCAATTCTTAAATGGCCAGGCAAAGCCAAACTGAGAATTTTCAAGCTAATATTTAATTCCAGATTACATTTTTTAAAAGCAAAAAGTAAGAGGAAAAAATACATGACAATCATTATTATAAATACACAAAAAGACTAGAAAGATACCTGTAAAATGATATCAGGGATTATTTTTGGTTGGTGGAATTATAAGGTTTTAAAAATATTTTTAACTTAATTCATTTTTATAACATTTTCTACAATAAACATCCGCTAGTGAGTGACAGCAGGATTTGCAATAAAAATTCTGTGCTGTTTTTCTTTTTAAGCGACAACCAACAAGCAAACTACAGCACATCCATACGATGGAATATCAACAGCCATTTACAAAATGTTGTAGAAGAGTATTTAGTAACATGAAAAACGGTTTGCTATACTGGCTGACCATACTATAAACAGTATGTTCAGAATGATCCCATTGTCTTAACAAACAAAATGCCTACAAAGAAAACACCCTGGGAGGAAAGTTTCTTTTTTTTTTAATCTACATTAAACAAAAAATTTATTAAATAGAAGAGAAAGAGATGAGTATGTTATTGAATGATCGTCCTTTAAAAAGGCTTTCCAGCTCCACCCAGCTCTCATTTGTAAATCAAACTGGCCTTCCACGGCGGTCAGCATGGATCCTTCCTCCTACTCTAGACTTTGTGCTTGGGCGGCACCTGGGCCCAGCAGCAAAGGTCACCCTCTTTCTTGATGGGGCAACTGCACATCGTCTAGAACCTTAAAATAAGCCCCCAATAGAGGACAGGATCTCAGGGGGAATTTTAACTGCCTTCTTGGACTGTGGGTCTGATTACAATTAAAATATAATTTACAATCATTTGATGAAGGAAATGTACTATTTACGTTGCAAGTGACACACTAGAGTTAGACTCCCAGCCCTGGCCAGGCCTCTGAGATCATCTGAGAGTTTCCAGGACACAGTCTTTAGGATGCATTGGAAACAGTGAGTGGAGGCAACAAGGATATCGTGCTGGAGAATCTGGAGTAAACAGTTCAAAAGCCTGGTTCCCTGTTACACAATTTTCAGTCGCGTTATTCCTGGCCACACGATGATTCGGCATTCTGATTTAATCTAAGAAATTCTTGACTTGACATATAACAAAAGGGACTACAAAGAATAGCTGCAAAGCCAGAAGACAGAGGAAGGAAGAAAAATCAGCACAGAGATGTGTCTTCCCGCCCAAACAATGAGAGACCTACGCCACCAGAGTCAGTTCAGTCTATTTCCAGATCGCTGTCCTCGCTGTGGTAGGTGGCGGAGTTACGCACAGACGTCCGCACCACGACTTCCTTTGCAGGGAGCAATCCACATTCCTGTAGGAAAGCTTCAAGGTCCACAGCGAAGAA
>NW_005880921.1:0-6078 GCF_000147115.1 Myotis lucifugus | reverse complement strand
CCACACCTTCCCTCCCCTGCTGGCCATCTTGTAGTGGCCATCTTGTGTTCACATGGGGGCAGCCATCTTGTGTTGGAGTGATGGTCAATTTGCATATTACCTCTTTATTATATAAGAGTTTTTTTCTATTGATTTTCCTGGGTTTTCCACTTATTTCACCATATCATCTGATAATAATTTTTCTCTTCCTTTCTAGTTTTTATTTCTTTATTTGAGTTAAAATTTCCAATTCAATTTATATCATAGCAGAGCTTTGTTCCCAACTTTAGTTGGAATATATTCTTCCTTTTTATAGCTTCCACCAGGCCCGACATTCTCTATGCTTCTACCAAATTTTTCTCACTCATCTTCTTTGGTTTTATCTCAGTCAAAATATGCTTTCCTTTGGCACACTTATTGAGGCTCTGTTCTCCCTTCTGATTTGCAATTTTATAAATGAGGAAAATTCCTTTGTATTCCATTTGAGTCCTTCATCAGGCTGCTTAAATCTAAACCTAATTCCTATTGTTAGTTTTGTTAGTAGAAGTGGACAAAGGAATAGTCCTTTAAATATGAAAAATTATCCCATGTTGTAAGACTGCTGTAAACATATCCCTCTATCTCTATCATATAGTAAGAACATATATGTTTTCTACAGAAATTAACATGCAATTAATAAAGTATGATTAATACCTTTCAAGGCTCTTGACTAAGCCTTTCTCACTCTCTTCCATTTTGTTCTAAGCTTTATGCCAATTGTCGATGTGTCTTTCATCTCCAAAGTAGCCACACTGTATCATCATTATTAACTTCTTTACCATATAGAAGATTGAATAGGAGGCAAACCTATGGAACAAATCTTATGAAGGTTGAACAAAACCAAGAAGATGAGTCTTGCTATTGGGAAACAAATAATTTAAGATCAAATTTAAATTTTCTCTTTTAAATTTTACCTAAAGCCTATCATATTTTTATTCTTTATTAATGTTTCTGAACAACAATTTGTTTTGCCCTGAAATTTTATCATAATACCCTATGCCCATATAAATTTGACTCAAAATGACACTTCTTATATGTGAAAATAATATGAAATATCAATCCCAAGCAACCTAAAGTCTATACCAGAGATAGCAAATAGGCCTCATCTATGCATCAGGTTCAGGGGAAAGAGTGTTGTGATGCCTGCAAGGGCGGGGATGGAGAAATAATGGCATGGTGCCTATTTCAAATACCTCACCTATACTTCAAAACCTTAAACACATGGGATGGGTATTTATGAAATATGTTTAGGAAAGTAGCCCTTTTATTTATGTTTAAAATAACTTTATTGTCTGTAAAGAAATTTTATGTGTATTTCAATGTGTCCAAGTCTGAATTTCTAAAGGCAATCCCTTTTTATGGTTAAAATGAAAATCACTAAACAATTATGAAACACTTTGTGGATGTTCCAGTAAGTCTTTTATAGGGATGATAGTGTAGCTGATCTCTGTCATGTGGGGATGATGGCAAGCTATTACTCAAAGTCTTGGCAAATTGGCATTCATTAACTTGGGATCAAGCCCTCAGCTCAGCACACTTAGAACCTTCACTTTGTCATTAAATTAAACCCATGTGTCATGGGTGACTCACAGTAACCGAGCTCATTAAGTATATTTGTTAATTTGTGCTGAGAACTTTAACTGGAACAGGTACTGAAAACCTCTAGTCACCTGATTTGCTCGTGGTACTTGTAGTCAAGTTACTTGTGAAGCCGAATCTTAATCCAAATATCAAATTAGTGATTTATAATAAGAAATATAGGTGCCATTTGAACTAGAATACTCAAATCTATGTGACTTGCCTATCTTTTCCTTGTAGACATGGGAAGTAAAATTATATTCTTTCTTGAGCATTAATTAGGACAGAGTTAGATTAATTTAATGGTCTTTTCAGTGGGTTTTGTTTGGGCTCAAACAGATTCTCCCATGTATAATGCTTGAATGCGGTGCCAAAGTTAAGTTTCCTGAAGCTTCTTTATTTATATGTATTTGATTGGCCAGTTCCTCTTTGATAAACATGTTTAATAAAGCATCATTATATAATTAATCAAATAGCAGCCAAGTCTTTCAGGCCTGATTTGTTTGTCTTTGAAGGTGACTTTGCATCTTTACTCCAGAAGACCATCTTATTTCTCTAATTTTCAGGTTCTTTTGGAAAGCCTCACCATTCATAACTACTTAGAATTCATCTTAGTAAAGAACTGTATTTAGGCTTATTTTTAAGTGAGTCATCTGAGGATTATTTAATTATCTCAATTGTTTAAAATACAGATACTCCAGAGTGAGGGAGGGGAAAGATAGGTAAAGGTTATGAGTTGCATGCAACACAAAGAAAGTTTTTAATGGATGTTAATATTCAGTCAAATCTTTCAGAAGTGCCCTGCTTTTTGCACATTTTTTGCTGCATGCTTGAGCTTTGGCCCTCAGACCTCCCATGCAGACAGCACATATGTTCGATGGGGCTGTGCTGTTAAAGTTAGTATCTAATGACGTGTGCTATTAGTCTGTGGTAATGGTCTTCTAGAAGCTGAATTGGGTTCAGGATATTATCCAAACAGTACTGCAGTACTTATTAAAATGGGTTTTTGTTTCTTCTCCCCATTTTATTTGAGACAAGGTTTCTAAGATTTTTCTTCCTATAAAACTCCACATTTCTCAAATTCTATTCTACTCAACCCTGGAAAACAAAAGTGGATCCCATTGCCACAATTTCATTGTAAAGTCATACAATTAAGCTTTACAGCAATACTTGGTTTTCTGTAGCAATTTCTAGTTGATGAGCTCTAAATAAGTATAGCTTTAACTTCTTTCCTTTATTTGGAATTGGGGGTGGAGGTTTAAAATTTACTTTAGTTCTGTGGTCCCTACATGGCTTCTGGGGCACATCATATATATATATAAAAGCCAAGCACCTGGAACAACCGGAACGACCAGTCGCTATGACACGCACTACGGCCAGCCAAACAGCCCAATCGGGGGCAGGGCTGGCTGGCCAACCTCCTGCGGCCCCTCCCCCTGGTCGTTTGGCTTTTATATATATAGATGTGTACTTTAAAGAAATATATTTTTTACAAAATTTTACATGCCTAATCCTACCCTTACAAGGTTACTTTTCTCAGCTCTGAACTTCTAAAATACTTATTTTTTGTGTTAATTTTTTACGATCATTAATTTTTCTGACTTGTTTGTAAGTATAAAAGATTGCCAAGTCTGGCAGGCATGGCTCAGTGGTTGAGCATTGACTTATGAACCAGGAAGTCATGGTTCAATTCCTGGTCAGGGCACATGCCTAGGTTGCAGGTTCGATCCCCAGGGTGGGGCATGCACGAGGCAGCTGATCAATGATTCTCCCTCATCATTGATGTCTCTATCTCTTGCCCTCTCTTTTCTCTTTGAAATCGATAAAAATACATTAAAAAAGATTTCCCAGCATGAAATTCCCAAGATTCAACAAACAAAACAAAAACCAAATCAAATCACACAAACAAGCCCCTTAAACATACCTACCTTGATGGGACTAGTAGAAGTGAGGAATGCTGTTATTTCAAAATGGAAGCAATGATCTTGAGTAACTGAGTATGGATTCATTACTTTGAGGGAAAACATTTGAAAGGATCTTTTTTTTAAAAAAATATTATAATAAGTATTATGAAGGGTATTACATATGTGTCCTTCCCCCACCCCCCGCCCTTGACTATCCCTGCCCTCCCTTACCCCCCAGTGTCTTATGTCCATTAGTTATGCTTATATGTATGCATACAAGTCCTTCGGTTGATCTCTTATTCCCCTCCCTTCTGCCCCCCAACCCTCTCTGGCCTTCCCACTGCAGTTTGACAATCAGTTTGAGGCAGCTCTGCCTCTGTATCTATTATTGTTCAAAAGTTTGTAATGGTATTTATTATCCATGAATGAGTGAGATCATGTGGTATTTTTCCTTCATTGACTGGCTTATTTCACTTAGCATAATGCTCTCCAGTTCCATCCAAGCTGTTGCAAATGGTAAGAGTTCCTTCTTTTTTACAGCAGCATAGTATTCCATCGTGTAGATGTACCACAGTTTTCTAATCCATTCATCTACTGATGGGCACTTAGGCTGTTTCCAGATCTTAGCTATGGTGAATTGTGCTGCTTTGAACATAGGGGTGCACATATCCTTTCTGATTGGTGTTTCTGGTTTCTTGGGATATATTCCTAGAAGTGGGATCACAGGGTCAAATGGGAGTTCCATTTTTAGTTTTTTGAGGAAACTCCATACTGTCTTCCATAGTGGCTGCACCAGTCTGCATTCCCACCAGCAGTGCACAAGTGTTCCTTTTTCTCCACATCCTCTCCAGCACTTGTCGTTTGTTGATTTGTTGATGATAGCCATTCTGACAGGTGTGAGATGGTACCTCATTGTTGTTTTGATTTGCATCTCTCGGATGATTAGTGACTTTGAGCATGTTTTCATATGTCTCTTGGCTTTCTGAATGTCCTCTTTTGAAAGGTTTCTATTTAGGTCCTTTGCCCATTTTTTGATTGGATTGTTTATCTTCTTTTTGTTAAGTTGTATGAGTTCCCTATAAATTTTGGAGATTAGGCCCTTATCAGATATGACGTTGACAAATATGTTTTCCCACACAGTGGGTTTTCTTGAAAGGATCTTTTAATTGCAATGAAACTCCAGCAACAACATCTATTTTTAATCCTTTAATGGTATGGTGGCATAACCAGAAAATTAATATTGCTATTTTGATATAGTAAGACTTTTACATAAGATGAGTGGTATGGTTAAAAATCTTGTTCTTTTATACTCTGATTATATCTCCCTTGAATTATTTAAAAAAAACCTGTAATGGCCCTGGCCAGGGAGCTCACTGATAATACCAAGGTTGTGGGTTTGATCCCTGGTCAGGGCATATACAAAAATCAACCAATAAATGCACAAATAAGTGAGGAACAACAAATCGATGCCCCCCCTCTCCTTTCCTCTTTCTCTAAAAATGAATAACGAATTAAAAAAATATCTGTAAGGGGCAGAGCATTATGCCGCTGTCTAAAATGTATGCATGTCTAAGAAATGAGATGTATAACTTGTGAGCATGGAGGGAATACTATCATTAACCTAAATTCTTATATGCAGGGTAAAGTGAAGTCTGCCTTCCTCAGATGCCTAAGCCTGAAAGGAAGTCTCTGGAATTGGCCTTTCCTGCAGTATCAGCTCAGCTTGAAACAATGAAAGTAGCATATCTGATCACAAGCAGTTGATCCCCAGACATGTTTATTGATGGCACTATCAAGGAAAACAGCATACTGACATACAATACAAAGAAACTTGGCAGACTTTATAGTGGCAATTCAGTTTTGGCATTTATATTGGTAAAAACAGATTACAAGGCTTAGTGCAGCTCAAACCTTATTTAAGCTCGCAAAATGTCTCATTTGATCAGCTGGCATTCCACTGAGAGCAACACCTCTATCTCTAGGAATTCCTCTTATGCAGCTTACACTGGTGTAGTGCCTGTGCTTTGCTTTGAGTGTGTTATATAACTTAACCTTTTTTCCTCCCCTGGTTGACCCCATTCAAAAGATTCTGGTCACCATGCCCCTGCAGTGCAGTTTAAAGTGTTTTACTGAACAGTGACACTTAGTGGCTAGAAATATTCCTTACAGTGCTCTTCTGTAGGAATCTCCATTAACACGTCCCATGGTAATAAAGTAAATGATACCAAAATTTTGTCTTCTTGGCAAAGTGATATATAGTATTTGAAGTGTTGTTGATTTTGCAGCAGCTGTCATTCCATACCAATCCATTTAGTTGAAAAGCAAACAGGTGGCTCACACATATTGTTTGTACTACATAAATTTTTAAGTTTTCTTTAGCCCTACTGAAATAAATGGGGCATTTTTGCTGTTGATTTGAATTTACTGGAAGAATATATAACAATGCAGTGAATATATTATTAAAAACATTGTTCAAAGTGCTTGCTTTCTTCTAGGCAGATATCTATTGACTTGAAATATGAACAAGTATTTTAACCTAGACAAGTAATTTACACTTACACCCATGAGACTGAAAAAA
>NW_005880920.1:0-6078 GCF_000147115.1 Myotis lucifugus | reverse complement strand
CCTCCCTCTTTTTTTCTCCATGCCTTCGTCTCTATCAGCCCTGCTGTAGCTCTGACCTGCCACCCACTCCAAGAAGATTCTTTTGAAACCTGTGTTCTGTAATAATCTCCCCCTTTGTCTTTCAGGACTCCTTCCTCCTCAGGCTAACTGAAACTGGACTTTTACTTGACCATAAAACCTTCCTATTGCTCACTTAACAGCTCTACTTACAGATAAAGGTCTCAGTTTTCTCTAATAGTAGGTCTGCAACAAGGACTTGCATTCAATTAGTACATTTTAAAAATTGATTCTATAGAGCAGTGGTCGGCAAACTGCGGCTCGTGAGCCACATGCGGCTCTTTGGCCCCTTGAGTGTGGGTCTTCCTAAGCCTTAGGAGTACCCTAATTAAGTTAATAACAATGTACCTACCTATATAGTTTAAGTTTAAAAAACTTGGCTCTCAAAAGAAATTTCAATCGTTGTACTGTTGATATTTGGCTCTGTTGACTAACGAGTTTCCTGACCACTGCTATAGAGGAAGGAGAGAGAGAGAGAGAAAGGGAGGGAGGGAAGAAGGGAGGGAGGGAGGGAGGGAGAGAGAGAGAGAGAGAGAGAGAGAGAGAGAGAGAGAGAGAGAGAAAGAGAGAGATTGGTGGCTCCAGACTGGGGATCAAACCTACAACCTAACCGGGAATCAATCTGCCACCTTTTGTTATATGGGACGACACTCCTACCAACTGAGCCACACCAGCCAGGGCCAGTTAGTATTTTTAAAAGCAATCATAGGGAACAGGGTGGGGGGAAGTAGAAGAGTAAATCCAGGAAGCAGGAAAAGCCAGTTTAAAGATATGTTTCAAATTAATCACTGCCTGTGACAATGGGAGATCAATCCATCCATGGCACTCTGAGTACCAGGGGATAGAAGAGGGGAGCATGTACTACCAGCTAAGTGTTGGTGAAGTTTTGTCCTAATGATTGTTAACTCCCTCCATTTTCAGATTGCACACAAGTGATCACCACATTTTAGTGTAAGAAAGGCCACAGGGCAGAAAGCAAGAGCTGAGAGGTGGAGCTGAGCTGAGATGCTGTCAGGTTACATCTGTGGGAAGCTGATTGGGGCAGCAGTTCGTGAAGTGAGCCGTGGCCCAGGGAATGATGAGAGGTACATGGCGTGTTCCATACAAGGGGTAGCTAGTTCCTCATCTCTGCTGCATCTAGTCCATTGTTTCCTGACTTCAGCCTGGCTTCTGGAATCCATGGCATCTCCCTCACTTCAACTTCCAGCCCGAAGATGCTCTTCCAGTCTCCTCAGTGATGGTGGCACTGGAACCTCCATCTTCCTCTACAGCCTGTGTCTGTCTCCATTTTCCATGGTGTCAGTAAACATGGTGATGGCGCTTTAACTCCCTGGCCTCGAAACTCATCTTCAGGTATCACTCAACCTCACTTACCCCAGCACAGCCTCACCTGTGGCTGCACGGTCACCCAGGCCTTCCACACCCATACATCCTGAATACAGGAATTTCCCCCCAATACACAACCAATTGGCTTCCTCATCCTTTCTGCTCTCCTCTTTGTTCCCCGTGTGCCTTCTAATGCGTCCCTGCTTCCCAACTCATATCCAAGCAATTCTGGAGTATGTGCTTCCTTACTTAGACTGGATTTCTTGAAATGAATAATGTCAATAATATGTGAGATACCACCTTTTGCCTACTGTCTACTTTCTTAATCTATATCCTTCGTTCTTACCAAAGTTTACTGGAGAAAATTCCGAAAGCCATGATACCAGTACAGCTACAAATCCACACTATTTCATCTCTGCTTAAATAGTAATCTTGTTTTATTTATGTATTTTGAACCCCTAGACTAGTGCAATCCTTACATGCCTTTTCCACATCACCCATGCTTCCACTCCTAATCTTATGTACTTACTCTCAGTAGGTGTCCTTGCTTCCTACTTCACTGAAAATGTTTAAAAGGGACATTACAACTCAAACCCCCACAATTTCTCTTATTTCCATGAGTGTGCTAAAGCCCTCCGAATTTTAAATGGCATTTCTCTTTGATTTGTCACCATTCTGCTATGCCAATCCACAGCCAACTGCAATGCAATCATCTTTTGAAACCAACCATTTTCCTACGGTTGCCTCCTGGAGGAGTCCTCTCCACCCCGCACCTGGATCAGAGCACTAGTTTCCTGGCCGGGCTTTGGGGTGTTTTCATTGATTACTAACGGGAGCATTAGGTTCCAGCCTGAAGTGGTGTTCAGGGCCTCTATGATCCACTTCTCACATGCCCACACATGCTTCACACTTCTCCCTAATGTAGGAGATCTTTTCCCCTTCTTTGTACTATTCACGTTCTATTCATTCTCCAACAAAAGATAAAATATGTGAATACTTACTTGTTGGCCTAAAAAGGGTTTTCTAGGTCACTTTCTCATAGCTGTAGACTTTTCCCTTAAATGTGTATCATACATATTTTAAAGGAAACATTCTGTTATTTAGTGACCAGTGGGCAGGGGGTGTATTTTTAGCAACTTGGATTTATGGGGACCCAGACATGGATTTATATTTAACTTTGAAGAAAACCTTCAGTGGCCTGCTTCTAACTGGTCTCTAATTTCTGACTTGATGAGGACATTCCAGTGCTATTTCTGCTCCTCCCATTTGTCTTCCTCTGTCCCTTCTCCAGCCTTTTTATTCCCACCAGTCAGAGGCCTTCGGGAGCATGTTCATACCAAGACTTTATTTCACAACAGCTCCACTGAAGCAGGGTTTTCAAAATAGGTAACGCCCATGACCAGCCCCCTACAATTTTCTGACAAGGAAGAAATCAATTTAAAGAAGAAACAAGGTTAATGTAAAAATTACAGCTTTTAGGAAAATGAGCACAAATATTTTATTTTAGAAAAAACACAGGGGCAGGGTGGGAGGATGCAAATCTTGGTGAATAGGAAATTGCAGTGTAACTCAAGAAAATGAATAGCAGTTTAAAGTTGCAAGCCAAATACCCACCAGTACCAGAAAGTAATGGCAAAAAAAAGGTTAAAAAAGAGGTGACAGATCTGCTGATTAAAAACGATCTTAAAAATGAGTTTCCTTTGAACATTAAATGGAAAAATCTAGAGTTTGGAATTCCAACTGTTTACACAGAAAAGATGATTCAGAAGAGCTACGTGACTTAAGCAATAACATCTTTCGGATTCTTCTGGGAAGATTGGTAGATAATGTGAAATTTAAACTAACATTTGGACTTTGTCCATTTTGTGCACAGTGAAGACAGTTTTGGCATGCTATTTAAAATATTTTCATGTCAGTTTATCTCTCAAAATATAGTGAAAACATACACATCTGCAGCTGTACCCTGTGGTAAAAAGAAAAAAAATGAAAGGGCTGAGGCCACTTTACCTTATATAAAAATAAAGATCAATTCCCTGTATCCATTTTGCACTTATTTTCACCCCTGAATGTAAGTAAGATACAATTTCAAGGAATTCTTTGCAAGAGCAAAATTGTCGCAAAAATTTAGGCAAGTTGCTTAACCCTCACTGTGCTTCAGTTTCCCAATCTAAACATCCAAAGACAACAACACAACCTACTCCCAAGCTTATTATGAGGATCTAATAAATGCTTCCTAAAAACTACTTAGGAGAGTGTGGTACCAAAAATAAAGAGAAAAAAATAAGGCAGTGAGGCAATACTTACCATTTATTAAGTCACCAGCAATTAACACATTTATAACTGCTAGAAAAACAATTAAAAGAATATGTGAGATTATTTTTTCTTTTTGCTCTTCTGATTGGTTGTTTTTTGCTTCCTCATATTCCAAATCATTGATTTGATTCTTGGAATCCTCTACTGTTGAATCCTGGAAAATTATTCTTTATTTCAATTAGTGTATGCTTAATTTCTGACTGGTCCTTTTTCATGTCTTTGATGTTCTGACTGAGGTTGTTGAAATTCTCACTTAGATCCTTGAAAGTCTCACTAAGTCCCTTGAAACTTTTATTAAGATCCTTGAGCAACCTATAACTATTGTTTAAAACTCTGTATCAAGTAGTTTGCTTTCTTCCATTTCATTTAGTGGTTGTTGTTTTTTCCTGGAGATTTCTTCTGTTCTTTCATTGTGAGATTTTTTTTTGTTCTGTTTCCCTGTGTTTGTTTCTACATATTAGGTAGAGCTGCTATGTCTCCTGGAATTGGTAGAGTGGCCTTGTGTAGTAGGTGTCCTATAGGGCCCAGTGGTTCAGCCTCTTCAGTTACCTGAACTGGGCACTCTAGGTGCGCCCTGTGTAGGCTGTGGGCACAGTCTTGTTAATAGTTGAGCCTTGAATGCTCTTGGCATCACTGGGAGAAATTTATCTCTAGGCCAATTGGCTGTGAAGACCAGCTGCAACTACAGTGGAAGAGCTGCCTCAGTGGGGCTTTGGTGCTCACTGAGTCTGCCCTTGAGTGTGTCACTTTTGGATGTGTAGAGTTGTAACCTGGTATGGTCTGAAGCTATCTACCAGGTGCACTGGCTCTGTGGCTTCCCAGGAGTTGCAAAGTCAGCCACTGCCTGGGGCTACTGGCAGGAGCTACAGAACAATCTGCAATAGGTGTTACTTGTATGGGGCTTGGAAATGCCCAGGCAAGGACCAGCTGTGAAGCAAGGCAGGCTGGTGCTAGTGCTGGGTCTTGGGCCTTTTACTGATAGGTATGGGGCATACTGATACCAGCTGCTGCTTGTTTGAGAAATTTTAGCAAAATCTAAAGCCTGAGACAGGACAGGCCATTCATATGAAAAAGCAGCTGCAAACAGCTTGGGTGGGGCTGCAAATTGAATGGGGTTGGGACTCGGGGTTAAGCAAATCTGAGTGGAGCAAACAGTGTGAGCCAGGTTGATGAAAACTACCAGTGAGCTCTGCGATGGGGAGGTCTCAGCACAAGAACAATGACCCCTGTGAGCACCCCTGTCTGGGAGAAAGCCATCCCCAACTAGTTGCTCTGATGCCAGACAATCCAAGTCCTCCTGTATGTCCCTGGATTCTCCCCTCACCATTGCCCCAGCACTGGAGCTCAGAGGGATCGAGTCTGAGTAAGTCTATATGCTGGCCCTTTAAGAGAAACTGCCTGGGCCTCCAGCAACCTCTATGTCACTCAGCCACAATCCCTGCTGGTTTTTACAGCCTGAAGTTATAAGGACTTCTCTTCCCAGCTCTGGAACACTGGGCTTGGGGGTCTATGTGGGACTGGGACCCCTTCTCCTCAAAGGAGTCTCTGCAGCCAAGATATCCCTCCTGATTAAAAACAAACAAACAAACAAACACACCTTGGGTGTCTGACCAGCCTGTTTCCTACCTTTGCCCCTCCAACCAGCCTCAATGTACTTTCTTTTTACTTCTCTAGTTGTAGGACTTCCATTCAGCCATAATTCAGGTGGTTCTGAATGATGGTTGTTCTGTATTTTAGCTGTAATTTTGATGTTGTTGTGGGGGGTGGCAAGATGGATTTACTTATGCTGCCATCTTGGTTCTGGGACAATTTCAAGGGTACCAACATTTGCATTATGGGGATGCCAGAAGGAGAAGAGAGAGAGCAAGATATTGAAAACCTATTTGAAGAAATAATGACATAAAACTTCCCCTATCTGGTGAAAGAAATAGACTTATAAGCCTAGGAATCACAGAGAGTGCCAAGCAAGAGGAACCCAAAGAGGCCCACACCAAGACACATCATGATTAAAATGCCAAGGACTGAAGACAAAGAGAGAATCTTAAAGGCAGCAAGACAAAAGCAGTTAGTTACCTATAAGGGAGTGCCCATATGACTGGCAGCTGATTTCTCAACAGAAACTTTGCAGGCCCGAAGGGAGTGGCAAGAAATCTTCAAAGTGATGAGGAGCAAGGACCAACAACCAAGATTACTCTACCCAGCAAAGCTATCATTTAGAATTGAAGGTCAGATAAAGAGCTTCACAGACAAGAAAAAGCTAAAGGAGTTCATCATTACCAGACCAGTATTACATGAAATGTTGAAGGGTATTCTTTAAGAAAAGGAAGAAGGAGAAGGAGGAAAGATAAAAATATGAATAATAAAATGACAATAAATAAATAG
>NW_005880919.1:0-6078 GCF_000147115.1 Myotis lucifugus | reverse complement strand
TTCGCTGCCACTTTCAGTTCCCACGCATTGTTTTCACGGGCGGTGCCGGAATGATCCAAATCTGCCTCCCAAGCTTGTTGCGGGTCTGAGGTGCAGAACAACGGGGACTCTTAAGAGAGGGACTTACACTCAGTTACCTGCTTATTTGGAGGAAGTCCTGTGTCCTACCCACGAGGCAGTTCTCTGTGCCCTCCCCAAGAAGGTTCGGTGTCCTGAGCCCTACCCGCTGTAACCTCAGGATCCAGCAGACCAGATGCCCAGCCCTGTCCCTTGCTCTACTCAGGCGGCACCATTGGAACAGCCACTTCACTCTGCCGGGCACTGCCCTGTCCTCTCCTGTCCACAACTCCCAAATCCTGCTTTGTCTCAGTGCTGATGAATTTGGGTGGAGCCTTTCCTAGTCTCCGTTGACACAGGCACTATGTGTTCAGCCTCTCTTCGGTGTGTCAGATTCTCCATACTCCTTCTTAAACATGCTAAAATAGAAACTGCTTCCGCCCTGGGCAGTGTTGCTCAGTGGTTAGAGCGTTGGCCTGCACACCAGAGGGTCTCGGGTTCCATTTCCAGTCAAGGGCATGTACCTGGGTTGCAGGTTCCATCCCTGGCCCTGGTGTTCGGGAGGCAACCAATCAATTTTCTCTCTCTCTTGCCCCCTTCCCCCGCCTTTCCACTCTCCAAAACTCAGTGGGGAAAAATACTCTCAGGTGAGGATTTAAAAAAAAAACAAACACAGCTTTTTTGTTTATAGAGAATAACTTTCTGGAATAATTCCCCCCCCCCCCCTCTTCCATGGAATAATTTTTAAACATCATATTAATGTCCAACTTCACAAATATGATGGCCGAGTCTTGTTTAGGAGGAACAAAGTTTTCACAAACTAATAATAACTTTACAGAGGAGAAGCAGTGAGAGCTCTGTGCAAAAATAATTCTGGTTAAGGAATTCATGATGAGACACTTCTGATTCTGTTCTAAAATGGCATACAGGATTATCAAGGTTGGTCATTCATTCTTTCACCAATAATTAATCAGACACGAAGGGCATCCTTTGTAGCAGGCCCTGTGTCAGGGACACAAAAACTAAAAGGACACAGTCCATGCCTTTGAAGGACTTAGAGCCTGGTACAGTTTGACTAAAATAAAGCTTCCGTTATTCAGATTGCTCAAGGAACAGAATATTCTGGTTTTCCATACTACCCTGTCAACGATTTCCTCCCTGTAGCCTCCTCACAGCAGGTACTCAATAAGTATCCCCTTCTTTTCATGGTGTGTTTATGCAGAATTGATGACTGTGCCCTCTGTATTCCTAATTTCTTTGTTTGCCCTGGAATGTACAGTTTATTATTTTATTGAGATATAATTGACATATAACATTGTATTAGTTTTAGGTGTACATCATAATGCTTTGATATATGTATATATTCCAGAATGATCACCATAATAAGTCTAGTTGACATCCATCACCCCACATAGCTATACCTTTTTTTTTTCTTATAAGAACTTTTAAGATTTACTCTCTTAGCAATTTTCAGATATACAATACAGTATTAACTGCTGTCACCATGGTATACATTACACCCCAGGACTTACTTATTTTATAACTGGCTGTTTGTACCTTTTCACCACCTTCATCCACCCCATCCCCCACCCCACCTCTGGCAACTACTACTCTGTTCTCTCTCTGAGTTTGGTGTGTGTGTGGTTTTTTTTAGACCCCCTCATAAAAGTGAGGTCATACAGTATTTGTTTTTCTCTGTCTGACTTATTTCAGTCAGCATAATGCCTTCAAGGTCTGTTGTGTCGCAAATGACAAGCTTTCCTTTTTTATGGCTAGATACTATTCCATTGGCATATGTGCCACATTTTCTTTATGCATGGGTCTGTCAGTGGACACTTAGATTATTTCCATATCTCGGCTATTGTAAATAATGCTGCGGTGAACATGGTGCGTGTGTCGTCTCGAGATAGTGATTTTGTTTCCTTTGGGTAAATACCGTGAAGTAGAATTGCTGGATCATATGGTGATTCGTTTTATATTACTAATTTTTTTCATCTACTCTTAAATTTCTTTGAGTCAAACAGAGAAGAGTCCTTGATACTAATGGACATTGGGTGTGTGTGTATTTTTTCATTTGGACTTTGAGATGTCGCAAACAATAGTCACACATTTTTATTTTCCCCCCTCGAGTCAGTGTGGGCTGTAAAAGACACTGGGGGGTAAACACGCCATGGCAATGAGGAGTCTTTGGGCCAGTTGCTCGTGTTGTCCACATGTTTGCAAGTGTTCCACTGGGACTCAAAGCTCTTCTGGTGGAAGTTCAGCCCAGCGTTTATTGAATACAAATACTAATGCTATTTATTATTTAAACTTATGTTTAAAGTGACCTGGTCTTTGTTCTTCTTGGATCTGAACATAAATTCAAAGAAAGGCCTAACGTTAGTTGCATATAAATTTGAAGTTCAAGAAAGGTTTTTGCAGAGAAACAGAGTTAATATTTTTTATAAGGAAACAAAATATTGAGTACTCTGAAATTAATGATGGAACTAGTTCAAAAGCTCTTTCAGAGGATATATATTTTTTTGATAACCTCATTAGCTTTCTTTATAGATGCGATGCTTGTATTATAAACCTCGGGACAACTTTTAACTGCCTGAGTTTATTAACAAGCCATTCTGTACTAACCTCCAGAATCCTGGGGTTTTTATAAAATGAAAAAAATCTACACACATAACATTTGTCTGACCTTTTGTGGGTGTGTGCTTAACCTGAGTATCTCGAAGCAAGATCTTTTGAAACAGAATCCTTTTTCAAAAAAAAAAAAAGTTTCCTTATAAAGGAAGCATACATTTTCTCATAAAAAGGAAAAACACTAAGTCAAATGAAGTCGATGATGCACTAGTTATTATTTCTGAATGCCCAAAACAGAAAGTATTTTTCTTATGATATGACATCTTTTCAATATTTATCTCTCTCTTAATACCTCATACTTGGGATTGTGAACATAATCTCTCTGCACGATAAACTTGCTAGAATGACCAAAACAATTTTTCAAAATTGATACCTTAAAATACTTATTTCATGGAAGTGAGAACTATGAAGAGAAATTTAATTAGTCTCACTTATAGTGGGGAGGAGAGAATCTTAGTGGGGGGCAATGAATTTGCTACATAACTAGAACAGCCATTTTAAATTCGAATCCATTGTAAAAGACCAGATCTTAAATCTCAGTTGTTTTAAATTCTTAAACTTTATTTGCTATATTATAGCTCTCCTTATCATAGTTCAGGCAGCTGAAATAGAATAACTCTTACTCTGGAGCTAACATTTCCTCATATTTTTGTTCTGATTTAAGACATCTCTTTTTCTTTGACTTAGAATCATGCTAGCTTTAAAAAAAAAAAAAAAGGTCAATTGAGTAAGTCACACAGCGTAGGCCTCTTGTTTTTGGATTTGGGGTCCTTGCCAACTGAATTGTGACAGCAGTATTCCTGTGTGTTCTCTTTTCTCGGCCTTCGTGTTCCTTTGGTTTCTGCATGTCTCGATTTCCCCAGAATGGTCCTGTATTTTAGAACGGCAGTGCCCGACTTCTTTCATTCTCTGGGGGAAGCACTGCTTAGTTGGCTCCAACTTTTGGACAGAGAATCTGATGCTCATTGTGTCGCTCTGGCAAAGAGAGTCGGGGCCACCTGTCAGGGTGGCGTGGTTCCCACACACAACACGACGTGCCAGTTTCAAGGCAGCGGAGATGCCAGGCATTGAGTGGTGAAGAGGGTAGCTGGTATAATGCGGTGCTTTTTCTGAAAGATCTTCCCCCTGGAAAATAGTGCCAAATCCGAGGCACGTGCTTCATTAAATGAATCACATCTGTTGGCACTTGTGGGTGTTAGCACTGACAAGTATCTTTCCATTGGTGAGTGCATTTTTGTATTCCCCCTCCCCCCCCCTCACCCCACCCCTTGCTCCCTGTACTCCATTAATCTTTGCCTCCATTTACCTAAGTGATTGAATTATCTTAGATGGTAGAGACATATACAGAAACAAGGAAAATGTTTTCTAGGCCTGTCTCTATTAAATTCTGGATCATAAACTGTTGATGTTTCCTATGCTGCATGATTATCTTAGAGCAAGTTGTCTTCTTAAGTGATAGGAGATGTCTCATGGTGTAAAAAGAGCTTGCGGTTTTTTTTCTCTTCTCCTGGGAACTCAGAAGGTAGCAGACTGAATGGAGGGGAGATGGAGAATGCTGTAGAGCAATGCGCCAGTTAGAATTCCCTATTTGGGGGAGATTTATTTTAATAAAAATATACATAAATGCAACTACTGGAGACCACATCTGCCTCTCAGGTTTTATTCTTACTGTTTTTACAGTTACTTCCAAATTTAAAATTAAAATAGTCCATTTTTCTTATGCCTTTTTAATATCCGTTACATAATTTTTTAAAATTGATTTTTTAAAAAAGAATCACACAGTGAAGAATTTTCCATTGTGAGGAGTTTCAACGACTAAATTAAAAGTGGAAAGAATTGACTTTGGGCTATATTTGTTTACATTAAACAAATTGTTAACTTTTTGGTATTAAGTTACCAAAAAGTTAAATTGCTTAACAAATATGATAATTAAATAAGAATTCTGGTAGACGTGGAAATAAGTAAAAGTACTGATGGGACAGATATTTATTGAGTGCCAACCATACACAAGGTGGCCTACCACTATCTGTTTCAATTGTCTTATTAAAATGCTCAAGTTTGGAAATAAGTTTGGTTTGCATTAGTCACTAAATAAGAACATAGTCACAAAAACAGAGTCCAAATTCATCAAGATAATGCTGTATATTGGCAATTAGTCACCTTGTATATTAGCATTTGTCACTTTGACAAATAGAGACTCAAACAAAATCTTAATTTGGGAAAATCCATGGGTAAAACTATACCACAGCAGGTTGTATTACCAGAAGTCCATTAGGCTGGGCGGTCCCCAGACTCAGGACCAGCTTCCCAGTAGATCGTTTAATCTCTAGGTGTCCTTTCTTGTTCACCGCCTGTACTGGAACCACTTGCCATGGGTTATCATGCACATACCTGCCACACACCCGTAAAGAAACCCTTTTGATTGACATAAAATAGTTGATAAATATTACTTAAGTTTCCAGTTCAGATTCTGGGAAAACTGAAATGCATAGTCCTATGACTCCTGATAAAATATCAAATGGCTAATCTGGGGGGGGAAGAGTTGGATTCAAATAGGCAAAATCATTTCATATTTCCTGTTTTCAAAGGCAGACTTGGAATACAGACATAGCCCTGTGCCAGTCATTTCATTTCCGAGCTGGGTCTTTGATCACATGATGTAGACAGTGCTGTGCAGTAGAAATGCATGAGCCATACATGTAATTTAAAAGTTTGTGCTGGCCACATTATAAAAAGAAAGAGGTGAGATGAATTTTAACAATACAGTCTATTTAGCCCAATGACTGATTTCAACATGTAATCAGTGTAAAAGTTTTATGAAATATTTTACAGTCTTTTTTATACTGAACTCTTCAGTATCAGGTGAGTGTTTTGCTGTTAAAACAACGTCAGTAGTAACTGGGTGAATTTCAGGCGCTCGTTAACACTAATGCCCAGGCTTCTGGGCAGTGGTGGTCTAATCTGTTTTCTGAATGTGAAGCCATCACTTGCTTTATAACTGAACCCTGAAATTCTGTCTTTGATCTGATATTGTCACTGTTGAGATGTGACCTTAATATGTAATAATCTCTGAAATTGAAGAAACATCCAGAAAGAGACAGTTGTTTGCATATTTTCACTCTAAGAAAGAATATGCTAACAGCCAACAGTTTAAAAGACGAAATGGGCTGTTACCATACAAAGTTAATACCCACCCATCTCCAAGATACTGAAGGGAAGGCCAGGTGGCCCCCTGCTGGCCTCAACTATACTAGTCAAATAACATTGTTTTGTATTATATCTATTCTGCCATCACTGCAAAAGAGGTTATTGCAAAACCTCAGAGAAGCACTACTCCAACTTTTACTACATTGTGGTCCTGTGATTTGTGGGCTCATTGTCCCTTTTGGT
>NW_005880918.1:0-6080 GCF_000147115.1 Myotis lucifugus | reverse complement strand
AAAACAAAGCTAAATCAGCAATTTAGTAAGCTCATCATTACTAACTACCACTGATAATAAATAGTGACCTCAAACATTTCAAAAACTTTTTGGACATCTTAAAGTATATCTATTTTCTTCAATGGAAAAGATAATTTCTGCTGGCCATAACACAAAAGTCTTTATTAGTTACATGATTACATGCAGTAATCATAAAGTACTGCATGATTGAGCTGATCATGACATTTCAATCTGCTGTTTGCATATGTACACAATCTAAACTAATTTTAGTTTAAACTTAAAACTTATTTGCTGTGGGATGCACAGAATAGTAACAGAAGTAAAAATTAATAAATATGAAAATTAATCCATAATTCTAATACTTTAACAAATCAAATCAACTTCAGTTTTTAGGGCATCTTAGCATTCTTTGTTCTTATGCATACATAGACTTTTCCTGACAGTATAGGTAAGTTTTGGTTTTTAAATAGTCATAAAGTTTTCATAAATATAATGAAAATAAATAAATTATATATGTTACCATAACTTAATGTATCACTTCCCCATTCTTAGATGCTACCTTTTTCATCCCCACCTTCAACCCATGATTTTTGGTACTACCATCAAGCACCAACATTTTTATTTATGCATCTTTCCCCTTTATTTGTGATGTTTCCTCCTTCAGATAAATTAGTTTAAATATAGACGTACAGACATGAATATTTTGGCTTTTATATTCCCAAGTGCTTTCTAAATTTCACTACCACCAATAGCAACGACATATGTACCTATGATTTGCACTGCTACCTTCACCAGCACTTAAGTATTAGTATTTTTCATTGAATAAAGGAGCACTAATTTCATGGAATGACATTTCCATGATTATTGAGTTGTATTGATTTTACAGAGAGGAATGGAGAGTGAGAGAGAGAAACACTGATCAGTTGCCTCCAGAAGGTGCCCTGACTGGGAATCAAACTTGCAACCTTTCAGTGTATGGGATGGCACTCCAACCAACTGAGCCACATGGCCAGGGCTCGTAAGTATTGTTTTAATCTGTATTATTACCATTGTTATGAGATGCTTAAAATATGTGCTAATCATATTTTCCATTATATAGATTATCTTTAGAGTGTGTGTCTTAGTATTTATTGAAAAAGTGTATTTTCTAAAACTCTATCTAGAAAGTAACCTATATCATATTAACTGCAAATATTTTTTTTCCGATATGGATTGTTTTACTTTTAAGTTTTTTTTGTAGTTGATAAGTTTAATATTTTTATATTATTAAATGTGTTAAGTATATTGCAATGTGAGATTTTTTTGTTACTTCAAGGCTCATATAATGATTTACTAAATGTCTGGAAACTATGCACCTTCCCCCATGATTTGTCTTTTTTAAAGAAAATTTATCTAATTAATCCATCTGGAATGTATTTTGGTATATGTTGTGAGATGTGTATCTAAGTTACTTTATTTTAAAACTCTATTAAATTTATTAAATACTCCTTTCCCTTCCCATTGTTTTATAATGCTCTATTTTTATATATTAAATTCTTTTATATAACATGTTAAGATTTTCCATACTTTCTTAGATCTAGCCAGTATCAAAAAAGTTAAATTATATAATTTTCTCCTATGATTTGATGTCTGGAATGGCTTTTTAACATTTATGGATTCTTTAAAAAATATCCCTTTATTCTTATTAGCTTATTTTTCCAAATAGATTTTATCATTCTATCACCTTCTAAAAAAATCCAGTTGAGAATTTTATTGAGATCATACTCTTATATTTATAAATTAATGTGAAAAGCTTTACTTATCATAATAACCAGAAAGGTAACCTTTCTTCACTAGTTCAAGCATTCTTTTATAACTCACTAGAGGCCCAATGCACGAAGATTTGTGCAAGAATGGGCCTTCCTTCCCCTGGCTGCCAGCACCGCCTTCGCTCCTGCTAGAGCCGCCTTTCCGCCTTCCCATGCTGCCCAGAAGCCTGGAGCAGCTGGGGTGGTGGGGTAGGCCTGCATTGTCGCCATGGCGATGACACAAGCATCCCGCCCGATCCCAGCCACTGGAGCCTGCATATGCAAATTAACCCGCCATCTTTTTGGGGTTAATTTGCATACTCACTCCTGATTGGCTGGTGGGTGTCATGAAAGTGGGGTCAATTTGTATCTTTCTCTTTTATTAGTGTAGATAATGAATATTTTAAAGATATGTTCAATATTATACAATTAAGGGGCAAAATGGGATAATGAAAAAGTTGAAGACTATGGAGTGGGACAAATATATGTATCTCTAGGTTCAAATCCTGTGTGATTTGGGGCAAGATATTTAGCTTCTCTGAGCCTCAGATGTATCCTATGTACATTGAAGGGAGTGGTACTTCTAGGATGGCTATATAAAGCCATTGGAGCATAACATATATACAATAAATGTTAGCTATGATTTTTTATTATAGCATGTGTTTATAATTTGACATTTTACAAAGTTCTTTCATGTGTTTTTATCTCATCTGCTCTGTTGATAATGTCATTGTTATTATCACTATTAATATTAAGACAAAATTGGTAAAATTACTTCTTTTGAATCAGAAACATAAGATCATATCCTCATAACATATGTAAATGCATTTAAATCACCTACATCACACAATAACCTTGTCCCTAAATATTTTGTGATTTTTCCCATTATAATAGTTGCAATTGCTCTTTCACTATAATTTCTTTTTTTATTATTATTTTTTTCTTTCACTATAATTTCTATTAGTTTTGTTTATTTAAAGGAACAATGTTAATTTTAGTATATTTGTTTCATGTTCAACAGTTTTATTGAGTCCCTTATCACCTCTTAAAAATATGGTTAATTCTTTCGGTTTTCTGGGTTGTCATATTTCCAAAATAAATTCTATATTATAGAATCATATTAACATACTCAGCCACTTAATTGAAAAATGAAAAAAAAATACTAAGACTAGTTATCTATCATGATATGATATATTACAATCTGTCTGTTAGAAACAAAAATTCTATTTATGAGATTATTTATCTGTTACTAGTAAGTTTCCTTTAGCTTGTAGGTTGTATTACTTTATGAATTTTTCTCATCATTCTTTCAAACCTCATAATACCTTGACTGATAGGAAGACATGATATTACAGTGTGGAAGAAAAGGAATCAAAGAGAAACCAAACATTTTTTTTTCTTCTTTATGGTTTTTAAATATTATTCTTGGGGATGAGAGAATAAAGGGATGAGTAGGAAAGAGGACTAAACTGCATGTACTTGCACACTTGGGAGATTTTTGCTGTTTTTTTGTTCTCTTAATGCATAGCTGGCTGAGCTCCTTTAAATCCTAACCTAGACCTTCAATTCCCCAGAATATTGTCAGGTATAGGAGGATAAGTTATTTTGTGCCTTTACTTGTCTTTTCCCATCTACTCCCAGAGTAGAGTGCTTCCTTCAAAAAGTAATAATAAAATGTCTTTTTTTTTTTTCATTGAATCACTTGGTCAACAAAACCAAATAATCCACTACCAACAGCAACCTAAAGGAATCCACTGTTGCCGCCGACATATTTCATTTTTACTTAAGCATGATTTGTTTTTAGATCAATTATAAAAAAAATGGTAATGAAGGCTAAAAAAATGACCAAGTTGATACAATTATTTTCACTGCAGACCCAGACAATTGGCTTCAGGTACGGATTCTGTACTCACGGGGGAAATGATTAGAGGTGGATGGATTGACACTGTCCCCACTGTCAGCACTTTCACTGCTGGAAACTTCATCATCAGATTCCCGCACAGAGGAGCAGGGCGAGGAGCCGTCAACTTCTTCAAACTTCCTCTTTAAAATTCCACTCATAGCTGCAGCGCTGTCACATGTACCTGGAACAGGAATGGGAGCAACGAAGCGTTGAAATATGTGACCGCTGGATGTGCAGCCAAGGTCCCCAGAGTCATGTCTAAGTGGCTTTTTATACATGAGCTTTACCTTGGAAAGATCACCAAGCAGGTTTTTTCAAAAAATATCTTCAAATTAACAAAAATGACTTTACATTAAATATGGGCATTTGACCATTTGCTTACCAAAATGTACCATTTTTTTGGACATAGTTCCTCTTATTGGAATACCTCTATTCCCTTTTGTTGGCAAATTAAGAAAATCCACCGGAGTCCATGAAATTCTGTAATGAAAATAAATGCCAGTGTCCCCCAAAGTCTTAAATGATTACTGCTTGTAAAAAATTCATCTGGAAGGAACACAGATAAGTATGCACAAATGCCATGCTCAAGTTTTGAAATGAAAGAACTTAATTAGCTGAGTACAGTGAAGCATATGAAACCAGCGCTAAATTTTAGGTAGTTTCCATTTCAATATTGCAATAAGGTGCAATGTGTCCCCATGATACCTGCTTGCTGAAGCTGTTGCCACTGTTTCAGGAACTATCTAAGGCTGTTTACCTGGGAGATAGCACTAATTGGCGAGGGGTGGGGTGAGGGCATGGTTTCTCCTAAGTCCTTTCTCTACGATGAATGGGCTTTCCCTTCTTCCTGGGGCTTTCTGCTCTTTCCCCATTTACCTTGACATATGTACAGTCAGCTAAAGGACAGAAACTTTCCTTGCAGTGAAAGAATATTTTGGAGAAAACCTATGTATAAATTAGCTTAGACGTATGTACTTGGCTTTACATTGCTAAATTAGATTAACTTAGCGAAAATGTTATTAAGTCGACCCCATGCATTCTATCTTCCATCCCATTTGTCAGCTCATTTGAATTCTCATTTGAGTTCTTGAAGCCATTCTCTCCTTCTCTTGCCAAAGCGTAGCCATCAGCCCTTTGATCAGGAGGAAGCAAGACCCTTAAAGCTATTCTGATGCCCACTTAGTTACATTACCCAGCTATTGCTCTCAGAAATCTCTGAATTTACCCCTCCTCTGCACAGATCACAGAGCAAGCAGCTTACCTAGATCCCCTTAGCTGGGTCAGCTCTTCAACACCTAATTCAGTAGTTTTCTTTCACAGAGGGCTACTTGGATTAGCAGCCTCAGCATCACCCAGGAGGGAGACTGTTAGAATGCAAAGTCTCAGGCCCCTCTCCAGCTCATCTGAATCAGAAACTCCCAGGGGGTGGGGCCTAGCACTCTGTGCTTCAGGAAGGCTTCCAGGTGATCTTGATGAGCACTCAAACTGGAGGACCACTTGTCTCATTCTAGTCTGCTCTCCAGCAGCTTCTCCCTGGACTTGTCCTTTCTTGGGTATGTCCACACACCAGCCCTAGAGAGTCACATAACCCAGCACTCAATTCCTAGTCAAAAGGCCCTCCGTGATGTGATTTCTAGTGAAATTATTAGACATGTATGAGATTTCTCCTAAGTCTATCACTGATTTCAATATACTCCACTCACCTACACATGTGTTGAGGAACTGGTATGAATATGTTTGACTCCTTGGGTGGAGTAGGGGATATAAAAGGGAGTAGAATATGTTACTTGCCCATCCACTATGCTGAGCTTCATCAAATTGTGAACACTCCCAAATTCACGTTCTGGAGCCTGTTCTAGTAATCCATGTCTTTTTGCACTTACATTAACAATGGAGAAAACTGATCGCAATAAGACGATATTGCATTGTCCACACTTTTGAGAATAAAATCTTTATTTTTACTCTTATTTTACCACTATTCAGATTAGTATATTATTTTCTCCAGCTAAAAGAGTATGAAATGAATAAAGTGTTCATGCAAATCTGAGCATGGAAAAGAGAAAGATATTTTAAGTAAGTTCTTAAAATAAAAGTAGGACGGGATATAAATTTTAAAATGGTTCACTTCAAACAAGATGCAAAGAAATTCATGAGGGAGAAACTCCAAGACACAAAGTAATACAAGATGAAAACCTATTTTTTAAGTATATTTTTATAATAAAATATTGCAATGGGAACAGTTAAAAACCACATCATTAAGCTTCCCCAGCTTCCTTAGGAAAGGCAGGGTCCTCAAGACACTAAATTGGGCCACAGGGAACCATGTTCCAATATGGTGAGATGAGTACCTTTGTCACTTCCTCAAGAATGAGAGGGGGAATCTTGGGAGG
>NW_005880917.1:0-6082 GCF_000147115.1 Myotis lucifugus | reverse complement strand
AAGGCTTTTTCACTTTCATCAGGGTAAGCACATTTTATGAAGATTAAGTTTCAGAGGAAACTCGTGCGTGTGGGGTGAGGAAGAGCTGGAGGTGGGCCTGCTGTAGGCACGAGGTGTGGCCAGGCGTAAGTAATGTCGTGGGGTGGCTTGGGAAGGAGGGAAGGAGGGAGGAGGAGCTGGCAGGCTGAGGCAGACTGGGTTTGGGGAGTGAGGGAGGAGGTAGCTGGAGGGCGGCTGGGAGGCGGGGTTTACCAGCAGAGAAGGACTGATAGCATGCCACAATTTGTGCAGGGCTTTCTGGTTTACCAGGCGCTATTTTTATGCAGCGTCTCATTTGATGTTCCCCAAGCTCCTGTGACGCAGGAAGGAGGGATTTTATTTTCCCTCTGGAAGACCTAAAGAAGCAGAAATTTAAGGAGATCAAATGACTTGCCCCAGTCTGTGGTGACCGCTTCCAGAAACAGGTTCACTGTAATAGCATAGGGCAGAAGCCAGAGGAGAGAGGTTAGGGAGTTCTTTAAAAAGCCTTTCTGGTCTCTTGGTTCTGGAATCATTTTATAAAAGTCAACTTTTATTTTTCCCCTTATTAAGACAGTAATGTTCATTGCAGAAAACTTGAAAAATACAGAAAGGAACAAGGATCACTTCAGTTGCACAATTACTTACGTTGCATAATCGGGAGAGAGCGTCCCCTAAAGTGGTGGTGTGTTTCCTCCCTCCGTGTAGATCCTTTAAATAACTGTAATTCAGAATGATTTTTAAAAATTGTTTTGTTCATTAGTCCTAGGAAACACTTAGCTGTTATTTCCTCAGATGTCCCCTTTCCATTTCCTCATTTTCTTTCTTTTGCCGCTCCCTCCAAATGATAGGGTTTTTTGTTTGTGTGAATATATTTTTATTGATTTCAGAGAGTAAGGGAGAGGGAGAGAGAGATAAAAATAGCAATGATGAGAGAGAATCATTGATCGGCCGCCTCCTGCACACCTCCACTGGTAATTGTGCCCGCAACCAGGCATGTACCCTTGAGCCAAATCGAACCCAGGACCCTTCAGTCCTCAGGCCGACACTCTATCCACTGAGCCATACCAGCCAGGGCCAAATGATAGGGTTTTGACACATCTTGGTCTGCCCTCCGTGTCTCTGCACTGTTCTCTCTCTTTTTTTTTAAATGATGATTCAAAGTCCCTGTTCTTTTTTTTTTAATATATTGATTTTTTACAGAGAAGAAGGGAGAGGGAATAGAGAGTTAGAAACATCGATGAGAGAGAAACATTGATCAGCTGCCTCCTGCACACCCCCTACTGGGGATGTACCCGCAACCAAGGTACATGCCCTTGGCCGGAATCAAACCTGGGACCCTTGAGTCCCCAGGCCGACGCTCTATCCACTGAGCCAAACCGGTTAGGGCTACACTGTTCTCTTACTTCCCATCTCTGCCACAGTGTGGGAGGGTTTTTTAGTCCACTCTTCCAGCTACTGACTCATTCCTCAAGGTCTGCACAGCCCTCGAGCCCATTGAGTTTTAAAATGGGGCAGTTTTTGTGTTCAAGATTTATGGTTTGTTCTCTGCTTATTCATGTTTTTTTTTGTGGTAGCATTCTACTCCCTTATCTTTTTGAGGATATAAATTATAAACACTTTGAAGTCCTATTCTGATTGCTGTTTATTGAAAACATTTTTTGTGAAATAAGAAATGCAGTCAGAAAAATGTACAAAGTCTTAAAGTGGGCAGCCTGGTAAGTTTTTACACATGTATGATGCGTGTAACCGCCACCCAGATCAAGATAAAACATGGCTAGCACTCCAAAAGCTTGCCTCATACTGTTCACTATTTTTCAGTATTTTTAACATTTTATTACGAAAAATCTCAAATATACAGCATTCCCGGAAGAATTTTACATTAGCATTTTACTGTTCTTGCTTTATCATCTATCTGTTTATCTATCTATCTAATCCTGTGTAGCCACCTCCTTTTTCTTTTATGCATTTTAAAGTAATTATAATCATCAGTACACCTCCCCTTCAATATTATAGCAAGAATGTCATTAATTAAGGTTCATTATTTGTTTAGATATTTTCTTTTGAGGTGTAATTTACATACAATAAAATGCACAAATATTTATTGTACATTTGCTGAATCTTGACAAATCCATACAGTTGCCTGTGTAATCAAAACCTCTCTCAAGTTATAGAACAGTGATGGCGAACCTTTTGAGCTCGGCGTGTCAGCATTTTGAAAAACCCTAACTTAACTCTGGTGCCGTGTCACATATAGAAATTTTTTGATATTTGCAACTATAGTAAAACAAAGACTTATACTTTTGATATTTATTTTATATATTTAAATGCCATTTAACAAAGAAAAATCAACCAAAACAATGAGTTCGCGTGTCACCTCTGACACGCGTGTCTTAGGTTCGCCATCACTGTTATAGGACATTGTCATCACCCAGAAAGTTCCCTCGTGCCCCTTCCCAGGCAGTTTCTCCCCGCCATCCCTGCAACTGTCCTTCTAATTATTTTCAAAAATGCAAAACAAGCCAGGGGGGCATGGCTCAATGATTGAGTGTTGACCTATGAAGCAGGAGGTAATGGTTTTATTCCCGGTCAGGCACATGCCCGGGTTGCAGGCTCAATCCCCGGTGGGGGCGTGCAGGAAGCAGCCAATTAATGATTCTCTCTCATCATTGATGTTTCTCTCTCTCTGTTCCTCTCTGAAAGCAATAAAAATATATTTTTTAAAACAAGCCGAAACCGGTTTGGCTCAGTGGATAGAGTGTCGGCCTGCGGACTGAAAGGTCCCGGGTTCGATTCCGGTCAAGGGCACGTACGTTGGTTGCGGGCACATTCCCAATGGGAGATGTGCAGGAGGCAGCTGGTCGATGTTTCTCTCTCATCGATGTTTCTAACTCTCTATCCCTCTCCCTTCCTCTCTGTAAAAAATCAATAAAATACATTTAAAAAAAAAAAAATAAAACAAAATTAGAGAGTGACTTAATACGCAATGATATATGAAATCAAATTGTATATTATCACCACATAAAATATGTGCATATGAAAAAACACAATGGTAATACACACCAAAAATGATAACAGTTGTTACATTTGTGTTAATTTTTTTCCCATTGTAGATTAGCTTTGTTTGTTCTAGAATTTCATATAAGTAGAGTTATATACTATGTACTCTTTTTTTTAAAAATATATTTTATTGGTTTTTCACAGAGAGGAAGGGAGAGGAATAGACAGTTAGAAACATCGATGAGAGAGAAACATTGATCAGCTGCCTCCTGCACACTCCCCACTGGGGATGTGCCCGCAACCCAGGTACATGCCCTTGGCCGGAATCGAACCTGGGACCCTTCAGTCCGCAGACCGACGCTCTATCCACTGAGCCAAACCGGTTAGGGCCTATGTACTCTTTTTATGTAACACTTCTTTCAGGATTATGTGTTTTGAGGTTTATGGGTTTGATGTATCAGTAGTTCGTAGTGTTCTATTAACTTTTAAAAGCTCATGTTCATGGTAGATTCTGTTAAAATGCCCCCCAGTGTTTTAGTGGCCTCTAGTCTCCCTTCTCCCTCACACTGAGAGCTCCAGTTTGGTAGGTTCTGTGATAGGGAGAGCACTGGTTCTTTACTGGATCAATGAAGTATTCCTTCATTCATTCAGCACGCATTCACTTTGTGCTCCCTGTGGGCCAGGAGCTGCGCTTGGCTTTTGTAAGTAATGTGGAGATGTAAGGTTCGCCTTCTTGCCCTAGCCGGTTTGGCTCAGTGGATAGAGCGTAGGCCTGTGGACTGAAGGGTCCCGGGTTCAATTCCGGTCAAGGGCACGTACCTTGGTTGCAGGCTCCCTGGCTCTGGTCAGGGTATGTGCAGGAGGCAACCAATCGATGTGTTTCTCTCACATCGATGTTTCTCTCTGTCTCTCCCTCTCCCTTCCACTCTCTCTAAAAATCAATGGGAAAAATATCCTCGGGTGAGGGTGAACAACAGAAAAAGATTAGGCTTCTTTTTGGATGACGCATTCATTGGAGAGAAGACTTGAATCTGATAGTGTGTGTCTCCCTGTCCCCCGATTCTCCAGGGCCTGTTCAGAAATCTGAACATACCGTTGACTGTGGTACAAAGAGGGCAGGGGAATTGGAGTCAGAATTCTGGCTTTGGTACTGGTTTAACTGTGAGCTGGGCAAATCATGTCACTCGTCTGTGAGCCCCGGCTCCTTGGATATAAGGTGAGTGTGTGCGAGAAGGTGCGGGAAGAGCCCATAGAAGTGCGGACTTGCCTTGTTTTCCTGTGGTTATTAATCAGAATTGTTTTCTCACCACCGGGTCGTTAGAGAAGGAAGCTCTGTTATAATGCGTTCAGTGCGGCTAAATATACTGATAATGGAAAAATAAACAGGGGTGTACTGCCTTGCTGGCCTGTAAACCAGAAGACAGTGATTGGAGCCAAAGCTGTGTTTGTCTTGAGAGGCCAAGAATATTCCTGCCGCGTAGGTCAGCCCCGGATCCCACAGTGACTCGTGGGCCAGCGCGTGGTTTTGGTGTCGGCTCAGTTGTTCCTCGGGCTGGCTCTGCCACAGTGAGGGCTCGGTTACTGGGCTCAGTTTCTGCCGGAGAACAGTGATGTCGGCCGGCCGGAGGGGTCTGCTGGTCAGGGCTGCTGTGGACTGAACTCGTGCTTCCCGGGTGCGCAGCATGCGGTCCCAGGCCGGCTCCTTCCCACCGGCTTGCTTTGGAGTGAGCAGTTTCTAAATGGCGTGAGGGCTTTGTCCCGAACCCAGTGTTCCTAGCCTTCGCTACTGCGGTACAGCCGGGTTGCTAAAGTGATCTACCTTATTTCTCCCTCATTGGGACATTTTTTGGAATTTCTACCCCACCTAAGCTATTCTTCTGAAGAACATATGTTTAGAACTCATTTAAAAATATATCAATACTAATAAAAGGATAATATGCTAATTAGACCAGACATCTCCTGGACATCCTTCCAGACAAAGCCACGGTGGCAGGGGGCGAGGCAGAGGCAGTTAGGGGCGACCAGGCCAGCAGAGAAGGGCAGTTAGGGGCGACCAGGCAGGCAGGCAGGTGAGCAGTTAGGTGCCAGCGGTCCCAGATTGCAAGAGGGATGTCCGTTGGAATGGAGAGGGTGCAGGTGGGGCTGAGGGAAGCCCCTCCCCATGCACGAATTTTGTGCACCGGGTCTGTAGTGTATATATATTTAAGGGAGAGGGGGAGAGAGAGAGACATCAACGATGACAGAGAATCTGTGGTTGGCTGCCTCCTGCATGCCCCCCACTGGGGATGGAGCCCTAACCCGGGCCTGTGCTCCAACCGAGAATTAAACCATGACCTCCTGGGTCATTGGTCGATACTCAACCACCAAGCCAGGCCAGACCTCATTGTTAAGTTCCCAGACAATCAGACCCCCCATATGCAGGAGGTCCCGATTTGCTGCTCTAGAAGCAGAGGTTCGAAGAGGGGGAGTAGAGTGATCAGCTATAAATCCAGCTGTGCCATCTTCTGCTCAAAGCCCCTTGCAGCTCCCCATCGGCCAATCCAGACTCCTTCCCTTGACCTTCAGAGCCCATCCCGATGTGGGTCCTGGCCCTCCCCAGCCCATGCCTTACACACCGCCCGCCTCTGGCACCCGCGCGGCAGGGACTCGATGCCCTCTGGACTCTGGACTGGGCAGTTTCCTCACAAGCGCTCTGCTGAGAATGTCTCCCCAAGGGAATCCGCAGAACCAGTAAAAGAACCTGGTGACTGCGGAGCTCTGAGAAGGAAGTAGGTAGCTGTTGGAGGAAGTATTTTACGTGTGGAACAAATGCCCTCAGATTTTTGTGTTTATGGAATTCATTCCATTAAAAAAACAGATTAAGATAGGATGCAGGGTTCAAACTGTCAAGGTCATGCCTGCTCCGAGGATAGAGAGGTCCCTGTGGGCTGCTCTGGGGCAGCGTTTACCCTCCCAGGGTGTTGAAGGACGTCCTTCCTTCCGCAGAGAATGGATATCCCAGGGACCAGAGGAGCGAGCTGGTGGCTGATGCCGCTTCTCCTTGCTAAGCGCCGGGGGGGGGGGG
>NW_005880916.1:0-6082 GCF_000147115.1 Myotis lucifugus | reverse complement strand
CCTCTTCCTTCTTCTCTCTCTAAAATCAATAAAAACATTTTTTTTAAAAAAGTGCATGGACATCCTGGCCGGTTTGGCTCAGTGGATAGAGCATTACCCTGTGAAGTGAAGGGTCCCGGGTTCGATTCCGGTCAAGGGCACGTACCCTGGTTGCGGGTTCCCCGGCCCGGGCTTGGTCCGGGTGCGTGCGGGAGGCAGCCCATCCATGTGTCTCTCACATCGATGTTTCTCTCAGTCTCTCCCTCTCCCTTCCACTCGCTCTAAAAACCAATGGAAGAATATCCTCCCGGGAGGATTAAGTAAATAATAACAAAAAAGTAAATAAATAAAAAGTGCATGGAGCTGAACTCACACACACACACACACACACACACACACACATGCACGCGCACACGCTGTGTGTACAACTGGTGAGATCTGAATACGGTTGGTTTCCTGGTTACGCTGTTGACAGTGACTGTGTGTGGTTCTGTGGGGACGGTCCCGTGGGGGAAGCTGGCTGCTGGGCACACGGGATCCCTGTGTTATTTTGAGCAGCTGCATGTGCGTCTACAGTGATGCAATAGAGAGACTGGGCCCGGGGAGGCCCGGCTGCCCTGGGTTCGAGTGCACACCTGCCCCTTGGTGGCTGTGTGAATTAGAGCGAGCGGCTTCGCCCCGCCAAGCCTCAGTGTCCTCATCTGTGAAATGGGGAGAAGTGTGGAGTTACCTGGTCGGGCTCGATGCGTGTGGAGTGCGCGGAGAGGGGCCGGCGTGCTGAGCGGTGTGATTGTCCCCGTGATGGGACCGCGTGGTGTGTCCGCGCTGCCTCATTTCATCCCGCCTCAGCCCCTGGGAGGGAGGGCGCTCAGGGGGCGGCTCTGGGGCTGGGCGACCTGGGGAGGCGGCTTGCCCTTTCTGAGCCTCAGTTCCCTCCTTTGCTCCTCCCTGTAGGCCAGGGAAGGAGTCAGGACAGGGGGCGGGGCTCCGGGCAGCCTGGACCTCCTCCAACCTCCGGGCCCACCACCTACCACCTACCTCGCAGCTACGCCCGCCCGCTGAGGTCCCCGTGCTGTCTGCGGCCTCTGCCTCCTCGCTCTGCCCTCCGGGCTGCGGGTTTCCCTGCTGTTCCTGGGTGGGTGCTGGTTCCCCCAGACCCCTGCCCCCTGTGGGTGGTGAGCAGGCCTTCGGGCGTGACTGGAGCGGGTGCTGGGGGTGCCGGGGTGATGCTCAGCGCTGGAAGCCGAGCGTTCCCTTTCCTGCCCTCGCTCCGGGCCTCCCGGGGCAGAGGCTCAGCTGTAGGGGAGGCGGGACTCGCACCCAGGTCCAGGCAGGGCTGGTCTCTGGGAATCTGCTCAGCCCCTGGCCCAGGCTGGCAGCGCCCTGTTCCGTCCAGACCCAAGGCCAGCGGCGTGGACTCCTGGGGCGGGGGGAGACTCTGAGCTGGGAGGCAGGGGTGGGGGGGTGTCCCTTCCTCCCAACGGGCATTTGCATGACAATGAGCCCTTTGTCGGGGTGCAGCCTCCTTCCCAGGCTAATCACATCATTCCCGGCCTGTGAGGTCATAATGGGCCCTTTCTGCCAGGCCGGGCAGCTGTGTGGGCCGAAGGCAGGGCTGGCGATACGTGTAGAGGCGGCGTTTACCAGGGCCCGAGGCCCCCCCGCACCCCTGGGGGGCGGGATTCGCTCCCCCTGACACAGGAGACTGGGAAGGGCCCAGCCCCTGCGCCGAACCCCCTCCGGCCTCCGTGGGCCTGGGAGGTGGGGGTGAGTCCGCCACTGGCCCTCGCCCGGCACCGCTCAGAGGCTGCGTTCAGCCCCCTCTGTCTTCTCATTGGCTTCGTGGAGATTCTGCCGGGGCCTCGCCCGGTGGGGGGCAGGCGGGGGGCAGACGGGGGGCCATGTCAGGAAAGGCCGTGGCCGGGATAGTGGCAGGATGGTGGCCCCCAAAACACGTCTGCACCTGTTGGTACCCGGCTCCCTGCATGTGACCTGCGTGGGAGACAGGGTCTTTGAGATGAGGTCACCTGGACGACCGGGGCCCAGTGACCTGACGCGAGACAAAGGGAAGACACACGAAGGGACGGTCCCTGGAAGACGGACAGAGACTGGAGGGACATGGCCAGGAGCTGGAGGAGGCAGGAGGGACCCTCCCCCGGAGCCTTCGAAGGGAGGGAGCGGCCCTGGCAGCGCCTCTATTTCAGACTTGGCCTTGGAGCAGCGAGAGGATACATTTCTATTGGCTGCACCTGGTGCTGATTGGCCAGCCCAGGGAGGCATCCTGGGCGACAGGCTCTCCTGGGGCAGCCCTGATAGGGGAACCACCACAGCAGCACAAGCCCAGCTGGGTGCTGTTGGCCAGCAAACCAGGGAGGCCTCCCTGGAGGAGGCGTGCGGCATATTTATTTGTTTAAAAATTGTCACCTGAGGATATTTTTTCCATTGATCTATTTTATTTTTAAAAAAATATAGTTTTATTGATTTTAGAGAGGAAGAGAGAGAAACATCAATGATGAATCATTGATTGGCTGCCTTCTTACGCCCCCTACTGAGGATGGAGCCTGCAACCCTGGGCATGTGTCCTTGACCGGAATCGAATCCAGGACCCTTTAGTCTGCAGGCCGATGCTCTATCCACTGAGCCAAACTGGTCAGGGCGCCTTTGATCTTTAGAGAGAGTGGAAGGGTGGGAGAGAGAAACATTTATGTGAGAGAGAGAGGCACGTTCACTGGCTGCCTTCTGCACACACCGGGTCCAGGACTGAGGGAGCTCAGGGGACATCGGCTCAGCCCGCTCGCCCCATGGGATGGAGGCCAGCCGGGTCGGGGTCCTGCCCAGGCCCCTCTGCAGGGCCAGTGTGTGTCCCGCTCGGTGGGCGGTGCCACGGGGGGTTCCCTGGGCCAGTGGGCCCCACTCCGGCCACCACTGCCTGCTGCCGCCCCTCCAGGGCTGTGGCCTGCGGAGCACATTCCCGCCTGGCCCGGCCACCCTCCGTGCCCTGCTCCCCCAGGCCTTGCCGGCCCTTCCTGTGGCTGCCCGCTGACCACACGTCGGGAGCCGCCGGTCACAGCGGGAGCCGCGGGCTGTGTCTGGGTGACTGAGTGGGTTGGGTCTACAGTCCGTGTTTTTAAAATAAAAGGTGGGAATCCAGCGACGTCTTCCCGTCGGACTTTCTTCTCCCGAAGGAATTAGACACGGGGGTCCCCTGAGCAGCGGTCACCTGCTCCCTGTGCCCATCACCCGCCCCCCGGCCCCTCCTCGGGGCCCGGACTTACCCCAGTGGGGTCATCGTATCTGCAGCCCCCCCTCCTTCTGCCCTGGGTCCGGGTTCATCTTGCCCCCTCCCCCCCAATAGATAATTACACCCTCCCTGCTGCCAGCCCTGGGCACCTAAGCCGAGTCCCTGTCCGACTCCTGGCCGCAAGGGGGAGGATCTTGGGGTTCACGCCCACCCCATCAGCAGTGACCAGAGCGCCCTCGGGGTAATGAGCCCTTCTGCACCCACATTCCAGCCCTGGACCCAGCTGCTCAGAGGGGCCTCCCCCTCCCCGTCGGCCAGGCCTCTCGTGGAAACAGGCCAGGCCTGTGGGAGGTGGGCCGCGCTCCAGTCTGTTTCTGTTGGTTTGCGGGGGGTCAGGAAGGGGGTGGCTGGGAGGGCCGGGGTCAGGTGGGGGGGCTCCAGCCGGGATGCGGCTGCGGGCGATGCGGTCCTCCCAGCAGAAACATTTGTCCTTGTTCACATGTGGTGGGGAGCTGCCCTGGGATTCTTGGGGCGACCCCAGACATTCCTGGGAAGGCTGTTCTCGCGGGCCTGCGTGCGTGGGGGAGGGGCGGGCCGGCATTTCCGGCAGCTGCACAGCTGTGGACACGGTGGCCAGATGTCGGTGCAGGGAGGTCTGCGGGAGCCGGGGGCCGGCCCCCCTCCCCCCTGGGGTCTCAGCGGGAGGCGGGAGGGATGGGGTGGAGGCTGCAGGCGGAGAGAGGGGGCGGCTGAGGGCCTGGCCTGGAGCTGCAGGGTCCGGGGCCGCGAGAAGGGGCAGAGATGGTCACTTCTGCCCCTCCCTGCGTCCTGGCCTCCCGGGGTGGAGGAGGCCGTAAGGGCCTGAGGTGTGTGTGAGGTGGGCCAGAGGCGAACTGAGGCCTTGACTGGGAGGGGCTGCTGAGTGCCGGGACCCTGAGTGGCAGCCGGGACAACAGGCTTTCCTGGGGCAGCCCTGGTAGAGGGAGGCACCACAGCAACACAGGCCCAGCTGGGTGCTGTTGGCCAGCCAACCAGGGAGGCCTGCCTGGAGGAGGCGTGTGGCATGTTTTATTTTTATTAAATTAAAAAAAAAATTCTCTCCTGAGGATATTTTTTCCATTGATCTTGAAAGAGAGAGAGAGAGAGAGAGAGAGAGAGAGAGGAAGGGAGGGAGAGGGAGAAGGGGGAGAGAAAGAGGGAGAGAGAGAGAAATATTGATGTGAGAGAGACACATCCGCTGGTAGCCGCCTCCTGCATGCACCTAGACCAGGGCCGGAGAAGGAACCCGAGACCCTTTGGTCCGAGGGCCGACACCCTAACCGCTGAGCAAAACGGCCAGGGCTGGAGTATTTCATTTTATTGTTATTCTTTAAATTGTGGCAAAATACACGTAACAAGAGAGTGGCCATCACGGCCTGTTTTAAGGGCCCCGTTCAGTGGTCTGTGCACCATCCCCACCGTCCTCTCCAGAACGTCTTCATCTCGAAAACCTGAGACTCAGATCCGTGAAACGCCCCCCCCCTCGGAGCCTCCCTTCCACTGTGACCCCGACCCCCCGGGTGCCTGGTCCTGTGACCCCTCCCCCTCCGGGTGGGGCCTCGTGTGAGCGGGACCCCAGGGTGTTTGCCCTTCGAGTCTGGCTGCTTTCCCTCAGCGGGACCCCAGAGCCGTGAGCTGCGGCCCTTTCCGCCTGGGGGGGGGTGGCTTCCCTGCCGTCCAGGCAGCGGAGTGGACGGGCCGGAGACCCAGCCGGTCGCCTTTAGAAACCCAGCGTCCGGGGCTGGGGACGCGGCCACGGCCGCCCTGAGGCAGCGCTGAGCTGGCCACTGTGTTCCCAGCGCCGGGGCCGGGGGTCGAGCAGTTTGCCAGGTCACATGCCGGTGCCCGCGTCCCGCCCGCCACCACCCGGACACCAGCTTTTTCTCCGGGCCCCGGATCCTCCGCAGAGAAAGCTGCCATGGGGGGGACCGGAGGGCGGACCCGGGCTCGTGGGAAACACGTCCCCCCTGGCCGCCGGGGGACGAAGCCGGCGGTGCTTGCGAGAGGCCCGGGGGTCCGTGCGAACCCCGTGTGTGTGTGTGTGGGGGGGGGGGGGCTGCTCACGGCTGTGGCTTTTCGCTCCCTCTCTTCCTTTAACATTAAATGGGGAGAAGACGTGGAGGAGGAAGTGATTTTGAGCAGATCCCCGTTGGGGGGGGGAGCAGGCCCGGCCGCCTTGGCCGCCGTCCAGCGGACACAGATGCACCGATGAAACGGACACCCAGGGCCTCCTCCGGCTCCCACCGTCACTTCCCTTTCTCGCCTCGGAGCCCGGGCCGCGGTTTTCGGGATGGACTAGGCCTGGCCACTGCTGGCCGTGTGATCTCGGCACGTGCGTCCCCCCCAGAGCCTGGGTTCCCCGATCTGTAGAAGGGACGAGCATGCTCTGCAAGGGACATGGAGCCCCCCGCTGTGCGGGGCCTGTGGCTGAGGAGCCTGGAGGGGGGGGCGCGAGGCAGAATCGAGTGCTGGTCATCCCAGGGGCAGAGGCTGCAGGGATGCGGCCGCAAGTCAGGGCCACTGGGGCCCCCAGGAGCCGGAAGAGGGGCCTGCTGACACCTTGGTTTTGGGGTTCTGGCCTCCAGATCGGTGAGAATACATCTCTCAGACCCCCGTGTGTGCGTGTGTACGGCAGCCGAGGGAACGGGTGCACCTACTGTGCGCAGGGCCCCGGGCCTCTGCTGTGGGAGTCGGCGGTCGGTCGAAAGAGACTCGGTCCAGATGTAGGCGAGACTGCGAGGGAGGCCGCCGGGTCGCTGGCCGACGGCTACTCGCGCATTCGGGGGTCTCTGGCATGTGCCGGCCTGGACTGTGTGTGTGTGG
>NW_005880915.1:0-6082 GCF_000147115.1 Myotis lucifugus | reverse complement strand
CCACCTTTTTCTGTGGTCCTGACTTTTAAAATCAACATCAATGGGCCCACAGCAAATGCCGCTCTTGGTACCCTAGGCGTGCTGCCTGGGCTTAGCCCTCAGCTTTATGATTCATGACAATGATCCATGGGTCCACGAGGCAAGATTGGTTGATTATTCCTGGGGTGCCGCCCTTGCCTGGTGGTCCCGGCTTTCAGACCTCAATCATGGCCGCAGATACAGCGGATCCTGGGTCCTTGAATGCCACCATGCCTGACGCACGGCTTCTAAATCACAACCATGGGCCACCGTCAAGGCCGCTCCTGCGTCCCGTTGTGCCGCCGTGTCTGAGGACAGCCCTCTGAACATGATCATGATCACAGGTCCACTTGGGTCCCGGGTGCTGCCTTGCCTGTGGTCCTGCATTTAAATCTCGATCAGGATCACGATCATGGCTGCAGGCAAGGCAACTCCTGCTTCCAGTGTTGCCGCCTTGTCTGTGGTCCGGCTTTCAAATCATGATCATGTGCCACAGGCAAGGCGGCTCCTGGAAACCGGGGTGCCACCTTGCCTGTGGTCTGTCTTTCCGATCTCAATCATGGGACGCAGGCAAGGCAGCTCCTGGGTCCAGAGGTTCCGCCTTGCCAGTGGTCGGTTTTCAAATCATGATCATGGGCCACAGGCAAGGCGGCTCCTGGGACCCGGAGTGCTGCCTGGCCTTCGGCTCAGCTTTCTGATCATGATCATGATCCTGGGCCACAGGCAAGATGGCTGATGATTTCTGGGGTGCCGCCTTGCCTGTGGTCCTGCTTTCAGATCACAATCACGATCATGGTTAAGATCATGATCACAGCTGCAGGCAAGGCCGCTCCTGGGTCCTGGGGTGCCGCCTTGCCTGTGGTCCGGCTTTCAAATAATGATCATGGGCCACAGGCAAGGCGGCTCCTGGGACCCAGCGTGATGCCTGGCCTTTGGCTCAGCTTTCTGATCATGATCATGATCCTGGGCCACGGGGAAGATGGCTGATTGTTCCTGGGGTGCCTCCTTGCCTGTGGTCCTGCTTTCAGATCTCAATCAGGGGCCCAGTCACAGCCGCTCCTGGGGCCTTGGATGCCGCCTTGCCTGTAGCCCGGCTTCTAAATCTCAATCATGGGCCACAGGCAAGGAGGCTCCTGGGTCCCGTTGTGCCACCATGCCTGAGGACAGCCCTCTGAACATGATCATGATCTCGGGTCCACTTGTTTTCCGGGGTGCCGCCTTGCCTGTGGTCCTGCTTTTAAATCTTGATCAGGATCACGATCACGGCTACGGGCAAGGTCTGCCTGGCTGCCACCTTTTCTGTGGTCTGACTTTCAAATCACGATCATGGGCCACAGCAAGGCGGCTCCTGGTACCCAGCGTGCTGCCTGCCTGGGCCTCAGCTTTATGATCATGATCATGATCCTGGGCCACAGGGAAGATGGCTGATTATTCCTGGGGTGCCGCCCTGCCTGTGGTCCTGCTTTCAGACCTCAATCACGGGCCGCAGATACAGCGGATCCTGGGTCCTTGGATGCCACCATGCCTGACTCGCGGCTTCTAAATCACAACCATGGGCCACCGGCAAGGCCGCTCCTGCGTCCCGTTGTGCGGCGGTGTCTGAGGACAGCCCTCTGAACATGATCATGGTCACGGGTCCACTTGGGTCCCGGGGTGCCGACTTGCCTGTGGTCCTGCTTTTATATCTCGATCAGGATCACGATCATGGCTGCAGGCAAGGCAGCAACTGGTTCCAGAGTTGCCGCCTTGTCTGTGGTCCGGCTTTCAAATCACGATCATGTGCCACAGGCAAGGCGGCTCCTGGAAACCGGGGTGCCACCTTGCCTGTGGTCTGTCTTTCCGATCTCAATCATGGGACGCAGGCAAGGCAGCTCCTGGGTCCAGAGGTTCCGCCTTGCCAGTGGTCGGTTTTCAAATCATGATCATGGGCCAAAGGCAAGGAGGCTCCTGGGACCCGGAGTGCTGCCTGGCCTTCGGCTCAGCTTTCTGATCATGATCATGATCCTGGGCCACAGGCAAGATGGCTGATGATTTCTGGGGTGCCGCCTTGCCTGTGGTCCGGCTTTCAGATCACAATCACGATCATGGTTAAGATCATGATCACAGGTGCAGGCAAGGCCGCTCCTGGGTCCTGGGGTGCCGCCTTGCCTGTGGTCCAGTTTTCAAATAATGATCATGGGCCACAGGCAAGGCGGCTCCTGGGACCCAGGGTGCTGCCTGGCCTTTGGCTCAGCTTTCTGATCATGATCATGATCCTGGGCCACAGGGAAGATGGCTGATTGTTCCTGGGGTGCCTCCTTGCCTGTGGTCCTGCTTTCAGATCTCAATCAGGGGCCCAGTCACAGCCGCTCCTGGGGCCTTGGATGCCGCCTTGCCTGTAGCCCGGCTTCTAAATCTCAATCATGGGCCACAGGCAAGGAGGCTCCTGGGTCCCGTTGTGCCACCATACCTGAGGACAGCCCTCTGAACATGATCATGATCTCGGGTCCACTTGTTTTCCGGGGTGCCGCCTTGCCTGTGGTCCTGCTTTTAAATCTTGATCAGGATCACGATCACGGCTGCGCGCAAGGTTTGCCTGGCTGCCACCTTTTCTGTGGTCTGACTTTCAAATCACGATCATGGGCCACAGGCAAGGCGGCTCCTGGTACCCAGCGTGCTGCCTGGCCTTGGCCTCAGCTTTATGATCATGATCATGATCATGGGCCACGGGCAAGATGGCTGATTGTTCCTGGGGTGCTGCCTTGCCTGTGGTCCTGCTTTCAGACCTCAATCAAGGGCCGCAGATACAGCGGATCCTGGGTCTTGGATGCCACCATGCCTGATGCGCGGCTTCTAAATCACAACCATGGGCCAAAGGCAAGGCCGCTCCTCTGTCCCATTGTGCCTCCGTGCCTGAGGACAGCCCTCTGAACATGATCATGATCACGGGTCCACTTGTGTCCCGAGGTGCCGCCCTGCCTGTGGTCCTGTTTTAAATCTCGATCAGTATAAAGATCAAGGCTGCAGGCAAGGCAGCTCCTGGGTCCAGGGGTGCCGCCTTGCCTGTGGCCCTGCTTTTAAATCAGGATCAAGGCTGCAGGCAGAGCAGCTCCTGGGTCCCTGGGTGCCGCCTTGTCTGTGTTCCGGCTTTCAGATCACGATCATGGACCACAGGTAAGGCAGCTCCTGGAAACCGGGGTGCCACCTTGCCTGTGGTCTGTCTTTCCGATGTCAATCACGGGATGTAGGTGTGGTGGCTCCTGGGACCCAGCGTGCTGCCTTGCCTGTGGCCTTAATTTCCGAGTACTATCACGATCAGGATCATGATCACGGCTGCAGGCAAGGCAGCTCCTGGGTCCAGGGGTGCCGCCTTGTCTGTGTTCTGGCTTTCAAATCACGATCATGGGCCACAGGCAAGTCCGCTCCTGGGTCCCGTTGTGTTGCCATGCCTGAGGATAGCCCTGTTAACGTGATCATTATCACAGGTCCACCTGGGTCCCGGTGTGCCGCCTAGCCTGTGGTCCTGCTTTTAAATCTTGATCAGGATCACGATCACAGCTCCTGGCTCCAGGGGGCCGCGTTGTCTGTGGTCCGGCATTCAAATCACGATCATGGGCCACAGGCAAGGGGGCTTCTGGGACCTGGGGTGCTGCCTGACCTAGGGCTCAGCTTTCTGATCTTGATCATGATCCTGAGACACAGGCATGATGGCTGATGATTCCTGGGTTGCCGCCTTGCCTGTGGTCCTGCTTTCAGAACACAATCAGGATCACGGTCACAGTCACGATCACAGCTGGTGGTAAGGCCGCTCCTGGGTCCTGGGGTGCCAACTTGCCTGCGGTCCAGCTTTCAGATCTCAATCAGGGGCTGCAGGCAAGCGGCTCCTCCGTCCTGGGATGCTGCCTTGCCTGAAGCCTGGCTTCTAAATCACAATCTGGGCCATTGGCAGGGCGGCTCCTGGGATCCGAAGTGCTGCCTTTACTGCGGCCTGGCTTTCAAATCATGATCAGGATCACGGCTGCATGCAAGGCAGCTCCTGGGTCCCGGGGTGCCGCCTTGTTTGTGGTCCGACTTTCAAATCAAGATCGTGGGCCAAAGGCAAGGCGGCTCCTGGATCCGGGGTGCCTGCGTCCTGGCTTTCCGATTACAGTCATCATCAAGGGCCACAAGCAAGCTGGCTCCTGTGTCCAGGTGTGCCACCTTGCCTGTGTTCCTGCTTTCCGATCTCAATCATGGGCCCCATGCACAGTGGCTCCTGGGTCCTGGGGTGCCGCCTTGCCTGAAGCCCGGCTTCTAAATCACAATCTTGGGCCACAGGTAAGGCTGCTCCTGGGACCCGAGGTGCCGCCTTGACTGTGGCCCGGCTTTCAAATCAATATCATGGGCCACAGTCAAGGCGGCTCCTGAGACCCCGTGTGCTGCCTGGCCTTGGGCTCAGCTTTCTGATCATGATCTCGATCCTGGGCCACAGGAAAGATGGCTGATGATTCCTGGGGTGCCGCCTTGCCTGTGTTCCTGCGTTCAGATCTCAATCAGGGGCTGCAGGCACAGTGGCTCCTGGGTCCTGGGGTGCCCCCTTGCCTGAAGCCCAGCTTTAAATCACAATCATGGGCCACAGGCAAGGCGGCTCCTGGGACCAGGGGTGCCACCATGCCTGAGTCCAGGCTTTCAAATCACGATCATGATCAAGGTCCAGAGGCAAGGCGGCTCCTGGGTCCAGGTTTCCGCCTTGCCTGAGGTCGGCCCTCTGATCATGATCAGGATCACGGGTTCCCTTGTGTCCTGGGGTGCTGCGTTGCCTCTGTTCCAGCTTTCAAATCATGATCAAGGACCACAGGCAAGGCGGCTCCTGGAAACCGTGGTGCCACCTTGCCTGTGGTCTGTCTTTCCGATCTCAATCACTGGACGAAGGTAAGGCGGCTCCTGGAACCCAGACTGCTGCCTTGCCTGCGGCCTTAATTTCCGAGTACTATCAAGATCACAATCGTGATCACGGCTGCAGGCAAGGCACCTTCTGTTTCCCGGGGTGCCACCTTGCCTGTGGTCCTGCTTTCTGATCTCAATCATGGGCCGCAGGCACAGTGGCTCTTGTTTCCTGGGGTGCCGCCTTGCCTGAAGCCCGGCTTCTAAATCACAATCTTGGTCCATAGGCTAGGCGGCTCCTGGGACACGAGGTGCCGCCTTGACTGCGACCCGGCTTTCAAATTACGATCATGATCAAGGTCCAGAGGCAAGGCGGCTCCTGGGTGCCGGTTTGCGCCGTGCCTGAGGTCGGCCCTCTGATCATGATCAGGATCACGGGTCCCCTTGTGTCCTGGGGTGTCGCCTTGTCTGTGTTCGGGCTTTCAAATCACGATCACGGCTGCAGGCAAGGCGGCTCCTCGAAACTGGGGTGCCACCTTGCCTGTGGTCTGTCTTTCCGATCTCAATCACTGGACGCAGGTGAGGCGGCTCCTGGGATCCAGGGTGCTGCCTTGCCTGTGGCCTTAATTTCTGAGTACTATCACGATCAGGATCACGATCACGGCTGCAGGCAAGGCAGCTACTTGGTCCCGGGATGCCTCCTTCACGCGGCCCGGCTTTTAAATCATGATCACATGTTGACATGTAAGATAAATTCTCGTATTTTCAGTTAACAAAACTTTTCAAATGTCTACCACGATATAAAAAATTTAAAATCTCATTTTATTCATGTCCACTTTAAAAATGAGGCAAAGTAAATTGAAAAAGTACGAAACTATATTTTTCAAAGGGGAATTCAGTGTAGTATCCCCACCTGAATTAGTTACTGAAGTAGCAAACTTAATGTATTATGAAGCCTTTTAATCTATCACTGTGGATCTTACAGCACTGTCCACAGTAAGTATGCAGTATATACTAAGATACTAATAAAAAAGTTACAATAAAAGATCTTACTATTTCCTTACTTTTTAATATAGAGACTGGCTTTAAGCACCTAATCTTTACAAAAAATTTTAAATACTTCAACTATTCCTGCCAACATTCTGATAACTTTAATGAAATATTAAATATGCCTATATGCAACCCAGTAAAACCTGGAAAATATTTAAACTCAATCTTAATG
>NW_005880914.1:0-6082 GCF_000147115.1 Myotis lucifugus | reverse complement strand
CACAACATAACGAAAATACAAGTTTTCACAACTGTCAGTACTAGCCCTGGGGCTCCTGTCACTCCGCATTTGTACACCCCGAGTGAAGGCTCTGAGCAAATGTCAGCTGCGGTTTATAAACATGGACCACTGTCAACTTGTTTAAGCAGCTGTCGTCTGCTGGTATGCTGAGAAGTCTTTCCTCAGAACAGGTCTGAATCAGGAGACAAGAAAGGAACACCGCTCACTATTCAGTTGGAAATTGCAGAAAACCTCTCTAAAAATTTCTCTCCTGTCCAGAGACCACTCTTCAGTAGCTGGTTATGGCAGTGATGCAAGGATGTCAAAGAACCTAGAGTTTTCTAACGTTCTTCTCCGTCAACACTGAGCCTCCTGGTTCATAGGTCGATGATATATTCTTTTATTGATTTCAGAGAGGAAGGCAGAGGGAGATAGAAATATCAATGATGAGAGAGGATCATAGATCAGCTGCCATGATTGAGCTCAAACCCCAAGCATGTGCCTTGACTGGGAATCGAACCATGACCTCCTGGTTCATAGTCGATGCTCAACTGCTGAGCCACGCCATCAGGACATCTTTTTGACTTTAGGAGACGACCTAAAGTCAAGTTCAGTTATCACACATAGAGACGAGTATATAGGTCCATGTTTGTCTGAATTTATATTATTCAGTTGACATCTGTGTGTCCTTTGGTGTCATCCTAAATCCCAAATAGACCTTCTGCAGTCTTTAGACCGTTATGTTTAACAAACTCCGATACACACAACACGAAAAGAGGGGTGACAGTGTAATCACAACAAACGTTTTCACTTCAGAAAAGGGCGAGCTTTTCACAAGGATGGTGCCCGTCTGTGCTGGTGAGCAGACAGGGCACCACCCTCTCGGTGTGGGGCCCCTGGTTTCAAACTGGTCCAGGAGCTCACTGAGTCTGCAGGAGCTTCTGCCCCAGCCTGCACGGTGGGCTTCCGCAGAGCTCTTCTTTGGCTTGTCCTGCCCTTTCCTCTTCTCTTGCCCCTTCTTCGGCTCTCTGCTCCAGTTCCGACAACCCCTCAAGTCCTTCCCTTAGGAGCTTCTCAGTGCATTGCTCTATGAGGCTGCAGTGGCTACAGAGTCACTAGATAATAGTTTTCCAGCTCCACTGCAATCTTATGGGACAGCATGAACTCCGTCTGTTCTTGACCAAAGTCTTGTGTCTGTGTATGACTCACCTCTAAGCACTTTATTTTATTATTTATTTGTTTCAACCATGAATTGCTGAACTTACTGATTTTTTCTTTTTTTTAGTATCTGTTGAGGTGATCATATTGCCTCTAATACCTTTTTTAATTATTAATTTTTTTATAATAAACAAAACAAATCAGTCTCTATGTGGTCTCCAAGGTCCTCTGGAATCAGGGCTCTCTCTTGCCAGTTTTCCATTGATTATTCAGGAAGTTTTTCTGTATTTTAGTTGTCATTCCATTTTGTTCCTGGGAGCATGTCCGTGCAGCATCCACTTACTCTGCCTCCATTTTTAACCTCTGCCTCTAATCATCCTGAGCACTTTAGAAAGCCTAGGACAGTGATGGTGAACCCATGACACGTGTGTCAGAGGTGACACGCGAACTCATTTTTTTGGTTGATTTTTCTTTGTTAAATGGCATTTAAATGTATAAAATAAATATCAAAAATTAAGTCTTTGTTTTACTATGGTTGCAAAGATCAAAAAATTTCTATATGTGACACGGCACCAGAGTTAAGTTAGGGTTTTTCAAAACGCTGACACGCCGAGCTCAAAAGGTTCGCCATCACTAGCCTAGGACCTGAACTCCCGGCCCTTGCCAGCTCAATGTCAATAATGACCCCCCACCATTGTAACCAGGAAAGGACACCTAAGTTTCCCAAGAATACCGCAGCAGTTGGTGTGACCAGGCCCGTGGCAAACCACTAGTTACCCAATAAAATCCAGGTGATTCGGGATTTTTAATGAATAGTATACGGCAACTAGTGATTCCAGATAAAGTGAAATATCTATAGACAAGAAACGACCTATAGGCATGCTAAACATTAGACATCTTTCCTCGGGCAATTTTTATTTTAGGGTTGCCATGGGAATAAGGTTGGAGAAGCTATTTTAAGGTTTACAAAAAATATGTGTAGGCTTGTCTCTCTGAGACTAATTTGCACCAAGCACTGCTAGATACCCATGCTTTGGGAGCTGGGATGCAGGCAGTGGTGTACCCTGAGATTGTTTGAGTCACATCCTGTCTGTCTCCTGGGTATCTTCCTGAGACCGTGGGTTGCCAGGACAATTGGAAGGATTCCTGCCATTTCTGGCCAAGCTGGGGTTTTCTGTTCTCTGGGACCCAGTCAGCCTGCTTTCTAGGAAACTGTATTGATTCCGAATAGCAATGTTAAAAACTGAAAGAAAATGTTATGATTTTACCTTTCTTCTTTGTCAATAAAAATTACTTAAGGAAATATTAAGGATCAAAATATTATAAATGAAGACTGAAACTTGAAAATAACTGACTTTCACACCCTAGACATGAAAGTCAGAATACTGGCATGGAAATCATAAAAATAAGGCTGGATATGAAAAAGTAATGACTGCTACAACCTGGGGGTGGCAGAATAGCAAGTTGACGAGAATCTAAGTGTCTGGTGATGGTGTACCAGGCCTGGGCGACTGACTGCCGAGTGTTTGAGAGACTTAAACCTTATCAGTTTACGCTTTTACTTGACCTTTTCTTTATGTTTTCACTCCTGGCCACATCTAATCCTCATGAAGAGAGAATTTCACACTCGGACATAGGTTGTTATAAATTACTGTGATCTACCTAAGCTACTGCATTTAAATAAAAATCCGTGGCATTAACTTAGTGGGTATCCAGGACTTACTGTAAGCTGACAAAATGATCATCTTTAGTGCATTAGGGACAAATATCTGATCAAAACTTTAGTCAGCGGTACCAGGTGCTGTTGTCTGAAGGCTGGGGGCTTCTACTCGACTTTGGCAAAATCCTAGAACTGGTGAGTTTATACACAGAGATGAAGGGACCGTGTGGGCTCTGGGTGATGTTTTAGGATCTGCATTCTGCTGTTTTAGAACCACTGATATCCCAAATAAAAACACTAATAATCAGTTCCGGGTCGCCGTGTCATTAACACAATGGAGTCCTGGAATTTCTGTAAGCACCTACATAAGAATGCTCTAGCTAGACATCAGGGCCAGCCTAGATCATGCTGAGTGCTTTTTGCTTCCGATGGCCTCAGAGCCACCAGTCGGGTGGTGTGGTGGGGGCGGGGCAGGGCTGGCATAATACTGAGCCCAGTCTGAGCCCAGCAGGATCTCTAGCCCAGCTGGAGTGGCTCAATGGTTGAGCATCGACCTATGAACCAGGAGGTCAAGGTTCGAATCCCCGTCAGAGCACATGCCTGGGGTTTGGGCTCAATCATGGCAATCTGATCAATGATTTTCTCTCATCATTGATGTTTCTGTTTCTCTCTCCCTCCCCCTTCCTCTCTGAAATCAATAAAAATATATTTTAAAAAAAGGATGACCACACGTTCACTTTAACGTGACATTATTTCCACAAAATAACACAGTGTATTTTAAATAAGGCTTGTTTGAGATACAAAGGCAAGATCTGTGGCTACAGCTATAATTTGTAAAGAATCTCCTTGTTAGAAACTGGTTAAGCGAAGATATACATTTGGTTGTAAGTGAGAGAACCCAATTAGGGGTGACTTAAAAGATATCAGTATTTATGCGACTCCTGAAATGACAAGACTCAGAGAGAGTGAACTAGCAGATCAGGGCAGACACTGCCCGTAACTTTCGTCATTAATGATGGAGGCTTCCACTCTAACTTTACATCACAGATTCCTCCTCTTAGAAGTATCAAGGCCTCCAGCTTCTTTAGCTCTGGCATCTACATTTCAGGAAAACATAAATGAGACTGTTCCAAACCTCAAGAGTCTGGACCCAATATATCCTACTTAGGATGTTTTCTTCAAAGCTCCGCTCAGGGCCTTAACACTTAGAGTTTGGCCAGAATTACGTCCCAACATCACCTCTAGTTGCAAGTAGGATCTGGGAAGATACTGGCTCAAAAACTAGTAACTTTTAAAATGCTGGCAAACAACTTTTTAAACATAAAAACATCCTGCGACCCAGGATGCAAACTGTGACTCAAAACATGAAAACCTGGCTGCTCTCTTTCTATTGCCTGTAATGAAATTGCCTCTCCAAGAGCGCGTGGCTAAACAGTAAGCCGTGAGCCTGGGCCTTCGCCGCCCCTTCTTTGTTCGCTTCCTGATCTTCAATCTTTCCACTTACCTTTCATAAGACACCCTCTGATTACAATTAAGAGTCATTAGCTGCTCTTAAGATGTAACATAGAGCGAAATCTTCCCTCCTGCTTCACAGAAAGGAAATAGTAAAAACCCAACCTGTTACCATGGAGACGGTCTCACCCCATGTTGCACAACTGCATAGATGCCTTGTCGTAACCGTGCACTCAGGGATGCAGAAATCTCCAGAAGTTGCTACTGTCTGTTCAGAATGACTTGGCCAAACATAGTTGTCTGTTTCAATCGCTTTTCCCTGGTCCCACCACAGTAAACTACAGCTTCAGAAGAAGCCGACTGTCTACATTTCATGCCCAACCACCTTCCAAATGTCAGTATCATTTTATCAAAATCAGAAATAAAAGACAACCTTGTTAGGTATCACATGTTATGGGGAAATAAAGCAGGAATTCATACTGGACAACCTCCTACGATTCTGTGTTTCACAGATTTATGAATATTTATATACTTGTGAATCATTATGTTATCCATAAGTGAATATGAGAGATAACACTGATACCTTAAAACTGGTCTTCAATAATGTAAACACAATTACTCCTTAGGGTCATAGTTAAGGGAATAGAATCAAATACCAGTAAGTTCCTGTTGATCACATCTGTGACAGATACAAAATGTATGTCTTTAATTTCTGGCCTTTGTTATTTCATTGAGGTCTTCCAGTGTATCTCTGCAAAGTGCAGGTATAATAACACTAGCCAGAAAATCAAATAAAATACACCATAGCTCACCAAAGCGACATTCTAGGAATTCATTTATATTAGCACAAGTATCATTGTGAGGTTTTCTTTCATACTTCATGAGGATTAGAACTGAGTGGTGCAGTTTACACATTTAATTTCATTTTTCTGTTACTATTATACATCGGAACTTGCCTAGGAAGGTACGTGTGCTTGGCATGGACTAGAATTACATGCAGAATCCCATTCAGTTTCTAATTGGATGAGAGGAACTGCAGCCTTCTTGCTTCTTAATTCTATCCGGAGATGTCATAAATAATAGGGTGTTTTAAATAACAGGATTTCACCTTCCTGGGGGCTGAAGCTAGTGCAATCAGGAAGATAGCATTGGCATTTTTTTTTTTTTTGGCAGCTACTCAACTGTTATTTTTAAAATCTTTCTTGTTGAAAGTATTATGTAAGTTCCCTTTTTTCCCCCATCGACCCCTCCAGCCCGCCCCTACCCCAGGCCTTCGCCACCTTATTGTCTGTGTCCATGGGTTATGCATATGTGCCTACAAGGAAGGTCTTTGGTTGATTATCTCTCTGCCTTCTGATAGCACTGGAATTTAAGAGAAGATTGGCTAGGAGAATTGATGGAAAGATAGAAAAATAGAAAAGGAAAAGAAGCCAAGATGACTAGTCCCTCTCCAATAAAAAAATTCTTAAAGACAACATCTGACTTGTCAATGAAGTCTACATGGATGATAGTTTTTGTACAGACTGGCGATGCCCATCAAACGCTACTTAGAGCGTCATCTAATTTTCCAACGGCAGGATGAGAGACAATGCCCACTGCACATTGCCTTCTAGAAGTTTCACTAGCTCAGCCGGGGCATTTTATCAGGATGCACTGCATTTCTGGCTCTAGACAGAGCATTTAAAGTTCACGCTGGCATTTGAGATAAGGTTCTTAGCGGTAGATAAGATAAAGTGTAACTGAAGCCAAATAATGCATTTGCTTAACTTTCAGTAGCTACAGTGAGGGGCTCCTGCAGAGAACATGGTTACT
>NW_005880913.1:0-6082 GCF_000147115.1 Myotis lucifugus | reverse complement strand
TAAAGGAGTTCATCACCACCAAACAAGTGTTATATGAAATGTTGAAGGGTATTTTTTTAAATTTTTAAATATATATTTATATCAATTTTATTTTATTTTATTTTTTTTAAATCGTTATTGTTCAGATTATTACAGGTGTTCCTCTTTTTCCCCCCATAGCTCCCCTCCACCTGGTTCCCACCCCACCCTCTGCCCTTACCCCCCCCCAATGTCCTCATCCATAGGTGTATGATTTTTGTCTAGTCTCTTCCCCCACCCCCACACCCCTTTCCCCTTGAGAATTGTCAGTCCACTCCCTTTCTATGCCCCTGATTCTATTATATTCACAAGTTTATTATGTTCATCAGATTTTTTATTCACTTGATTTTTAGATTCACTTGTTGATAGATGTGTATTTGTTGTTCAGAATTTGAACAACAAATCTTTACCTTTTTCTTCTTCTTCCACTTCTTAAAGAATACCTTTCAGCATTTCATATGATACTGGTTTGGTGGTGATGAACTCCTTTAGCTTTTTCTTATCTGTGAAGCTCTTTATCTGACCTTCAATTCTGAATGATAGCTTTGCTGGGTAGACTAGTCCTGGTTGTAGGTTCTTGCTATTCATCACTTTGTATATTTCTTGCCACTCCCTTCTGGCCTACATAGTTTCTGTTGAGAAATCAGCTGACAATCGTATGGGTATTCCCTTGTAGGTAACTAGCTGTTTTTTCTCTTGCTGCTTTTAAGATTCTCCCTTTGTCTTTTGCTCTTTGCATTTTAATTATAATGTGTCTTCGTGTGGTCCTCTTTGGATTCCTTTTGTTTGGGGTTCTCCCTTGGGGGTGTTTAAGATGCTTTCTTTGTCTTTAACATTTGCCATTTTAATTATGATGTGTCTAGGTGTGAGCTTCTTTGGGTTCATCTTGATTGTGACTATCTGTACCTCCTGAACGTGTGTGACTTTTTCCTTCACCAGGTTGGGAAAGTTTTCTGTCATTATTTCCTCAAACAGGTTCTCTGTTACATTTTCACATTATTCTCCTTCTGGTATCCCTATAAAATGGAACTTATTACATTTTCTGTTGTTCCAAAGGTCCCATAAACTGTCCTGTTTTTTCATTCTTTTTTTCTATTTGTTGCTCTAATTGGGCATTTATTTCTACCTTGTCTTCCAAATCACTGATTTGATCATGGCTTCATCCAATCTACTTTTAATTCTGTCCAGTGTATCCTTTCGTTTTTTTAAAAAAAAAACATGTTTTTATTTATTTTATAGAGAGGAAGGGAGACGGAGAGATAGAAACATCAATGATGAGCGATCATCATTGACCGGCTGCCTCCTGCACATTCCCTACTGGGGATTGAGCCCACAAACTGGGTATGTGCCCTGACCAGGAATTGAACCGTGACCTCCTGGTTCATGGGTCGATGCTCAACCACTGAGCCACACTTGCAGGGTCTTCCAGTGTATTCTTGATATCTGATATCATATTCTTTATTTCTGATTGGTTCTTATTCATGGTTTCTATTTCATTTTTCATGCTGTTGTAGCTCCACTAAGTTTCTTGGGATCTATCCTGTTTCCTTTTCTCCTTCTGGTATTTTAATAATATGCCTGTTATACTTAGAAAAACTTTTATTTATTGATTTTAGAGAGAGATAGGAAGAGAGAGAGGGAAAGAGAGAAACATCAATTTGTTGTTCCACTTATCCATGCACTAATTGGTTGATTCTTACATGTGTCCTGATAGGGGATTAAATCTACAACCTTGGTGTATTGGGATGATGCTCCAACCAACTAGCTGTCATTCACTCCTTGTAGGGTACCCTTCCATTGTGTGAATATAGCACAAGTCATTTATCCTTTTGTCAATGGCATTTAGTTGTTTCTAGTTTTTCCCCTATTATTTATATCAGTGATGGCGAACCTTTTGAGCTCGGCGTGTCAGCATTTTGAAAAACCCTAACTTAACTCTGGTGCCGTGTCACATATAGAAATTTTTTGATATTTGCAACATAGTAAAACAAAGATTTATATTTTTGATATTTATTTTATATATTTAAATGCCATTTAACAAAGAAAAATCAACCAAAAAAATGAGTTCGTGTGTCACCTCTGACATGCATGTCATAGGATCGCCATCACTGATTTATATACTCTTATGAATACTTATTCATGTTTCCTAGTACATGTGCAAGACTTTTGCTTCTTAAACAACAAGGAATTGCTAAAGAGAAGAGTATGTAGTGTTCTAATATAGTAAAAATTATAGAAAGAGTTCTGGTTTCCAGTCTAGCATGATGTCTCTTAGAAGTCTTCATTCTCATTCACATGAGAAAAAGCTGAAGAAGCTGAAAATCAACAACTTTTCTTAGATCTATCCGAGAATTGAGGTAACAGGGCAAATCTCTGTTATTGGGGAGACAGGCAGGTACAGACAGATTCTTGCAGTCAATACTTCTGCAGGAACAAGCACTGGGTAGGAAAACCTAAATTGTAGCTAATGAATTGTTGCAGGCTCAATATGGATAAGTATGAGAATTAAAAACTCCAGATGGGATAGCAGTCCCAGGCAAGTTCCCACACTTCTGTGAGTTTCACCTCCAGAAACACAACCAAATTCTCACAGTAAAAGTCAAAGGCAATTCCTCTTGTGCTTCTGGCTGGGAGAAGGGAGGAGTACCCTGTTCTTAATAAGGCGCCATCTCAAAAGAAACTTACTTCATCAGAGCCTAACATTTCACCAGAGTTAACAGACCTGGGGGAAGGAAAGTACCCAACTCCAGTTCCTTCTAGCCTTCATATCCCACCTATGGGGGAGAATAGACGGAGAGCATTTGTGAATGTCATAGCTCAGGGCACAGCCTCACTAAAAGTCTGAGACCAAATTACAGGACTATAGATAGTTTCCCTTCCCCCACATCAATGGGGCTCCTGTGTGATAACAGGATTACAGCAGAAAGAACTGGAAGTCTCAGACTTTACTTAAAAAGAAATATTTAGGGAACCAAAAGACAACAGGTGAAGCACAATCAAGGACACAAAGAAATGTTAGCATCATGTGTTTCGCAAGGAACACAGTTTATCTTTACTTGGTGAGAGATAACTCTTCTTTCCTGGAGAATGCAGGTAATTAATGTAAGAATTTCAATATCACCACCTTACAACTCCCATTAAATAATTTAGGTAAATATCACAGTTGTTGGGAAAGCCTCTACATCCAAGTACAGTAGGCAACAAGATATTTTGCACCATGTCAAACTATCCATCAAGGAGAGAAACATGCCCTTACATCAGTGTTATCAGGCAATTACCACCTTAGTGGAGCAATCGATCTTCGTATGTCTTAATAACACCACCACCTGCCATTTCTTGCCTACTGATAAGATGACATGAATAAGTCATCCCTCATTAAAAAATATGTTTTTATTGATTTCAGAGAGAGGAAAGGAAAGGGAGAGAGGTATAGAAACATCAATAATGAGAATGATTGTTTAGCTGCTTCTTGCACGCCCCTTACTGGGGATCGAGCCTGCAACCCGGGCATGTACACTGACCAGGAATAGAACCATGACCTCCTAGTTCATGGACAACACTCAACCACTGAGCAATACCGGTCGGGTAGTCATCACTTTTTTGGGCACTCTTGTCCAATACGTTTACCTTGAATCTAACCAAATCTTTTGACCCACCTTCCAGTTTACAGGTTGTTAAATTACCATGACTATATATTATAGGTGATTCTGATACTGTTGTAATGAACAAGTTATTTCTAACAGAAAAGGGCCCTGGTCAGTGTTTCTCAGTGGATAGAGTGTCACTAAAGGTTAGAGTGAACCTAAAGGGTTGTGTTTCAATTCTAGTCAAGGGCACATACTTGGGTTGCAGGTTCTCTGCCCTTGTTGGGGCGCATGCAGGAGGCAACCAATTGATGTGGCTCTTTCACATCAGTGTTTCTCTCTCTCCTCTCTCCCCCTTCCCCTTCCCTTCCTCTCTCTCTAAAGTCAATAGGAAAAATATCCTCCAATGAGGATTAACAATAACAACAAAATAACAAGAAAAGAACTAAAGGAGGGTCAGATATTATAGGCATGTCATTTGGGCAGCTTTGCCAGGAAGCTACAACTTTACACTCCCTAGGGATCCAACCAAAGGGAGATAGATACATGTCCAGTAAAGCTGGGGGTGACATGGGGAAGGTGCTTACTGTCAGACACACTTGAGAACAAAGGTCATTGTCCAGAATAGGCTTGGCCACTACAAGGGTGTGAAATTTGGGATATTTAATCCCCTGAACAAAGGAGTTCACTCTCTTGTGCTTTTACTGCTCTTGGGACGTGTGTGACTCTGGGTTTGTGGGGCTCCCCTTGTGTTTGCCTGCATGGCACATGGCCATGTGGATCCCACACACAGTGAACTAATGGACTGCAACTAGCCTGATACTGAACTGGACCAGGCTCCAACATGGAAAGGAAACACTGAACACTGGTTTTGTTTCTGGCTCTACTGAAACCCCAGCTACACTTCTTCTATGACTGGACTAAGAAATGGGACTTTGGAAACCCAGTTCCACGCAAATAAAAATCACTCATTCTCTCATGTGAGTCTCAGAAAATTCTTTTTCTTAAGATATTGTAAGGACTGTACCCCCAGCACCCATTGGGAAAAAGACCCTCCACTTCATCTGATAACAATTCTATAGGAGGTCGGGAAAATGGCGGAGGCTTAGACGGACGTGTTGGTGCTTTATCCCGGAGCAGATAGGGGCGAGCAGCTGAAACGGGTAACAATCAGCCCGATCAAGCTGGGGAGGCTCAGCTGAGAGGCAGTCTGCAGCCAGGAAAGACAGAGAACTCCTAAAAAATGCGGATGGTTAGAGATTGAGGCTGAAACCTCCCCCTGGGCGCCAGCGCAGCGGCGAGACCGCGCCATCTTGGGTTGCGGCTACCGGTTACCGGCATCCAGAGAACGGCTACTAAACCCAGCGCCTACCAACCCGGAGGCAACGACTCGCAAGCAGCGCGACTACAAGAGCCCAGCGGAGACCTGCACCCCTCCACGGAAAGATTAGACTTACCCCAAAGGTGCGGTTTGCAGTTCAGGTTGGAGCGAGGAACGCGCGCTCGGGCGCAGGGGGAAATCTGCGCACTCCAAAATCCGCGCACATAGAAGCCAGGGTAATCCGCAAGTGGGGAGGGCTCCCGCAGGGCTGCTGCCAGAAGGTATCACTATAAATGAGCCCATAATTGGACTGGATGCAAAAAGGGCTACCTCAGAGTTTCCCTGATAACCGGCTACTTGTTGCCAGGGACTTGAGCGCGCGCAGACATAACGCGCAGACATTTCGCGCAGTTCTGGAGGGTGGAACCCTGCGAGTTCGAACAGCTTCCCAGGCTCTTGTTTGCACACTTCCTCTTACTTCTGGGAGTTTGATTGTTGACCCCATTGGATGTGATTGCCCAGTTGGGGTCACTAGCAGAGCTTGTAGGGGAAGATTGTTTTTGGGGAGCCGGGGAAACAGAGCTGGGAGTGGCGCCTGGGGAACCAGCCCTGGGCGGAGCTGGTCCAGGTACAATACAGAGCTCCTGGTCGAAGAGAACTTATAGCCTCGGAGGTCAATCCAGAAACACTGCCACCCAGAGGCAGAGCCACGAACTGACTCTTCTGTAAATACAGATAAGGCAATAAGGGGATTTTACGGCCGGCCTTAAAATCAGGACTGTGGCTTACAACACGGAGGAGCAGTGTACCAGAGGGAAACTCAACATTCTCCTTGAATTCCGGGCGGGCCAATAAGAAGAGTAGAAGATCTGAAGCACCTGCATTACTGCACATTTTTATTTTTATTTTTTTAAATTACTTTTTCTCCTTTTAACTAAGAAAACATTTTTTTCTGTTTTCTTTTTCTTTTTCTCATCACCTGATTTGCCCTTTCAGCTACTACATTTTTATTTTAACTAACGTCCCATTTTTATCGTTACCATTCACACCATTACTTTTTATCGCTCTTTTCATTTTGTCCTCACCTAACTTTGGCAGCTCACGCTTTCCAAATCCATTTCACTTATAAAAATAGAAAAACAATAAAAATCCCCCCCAC
>NW_005880912.1:0-6083 GCF_000147115.1 Myotis lucifugus | reverse complement strand
AACCTTTTGAAACTTTCTCCTACCCCTTGGGTTTCCCCGAAACCAGAGGGATTTTGGTGGAAGACCCACTCAAGGAGGATGTTTTGCCCTCCTCCCGGGTTTAAAAACAAACTCAGAAGGCCCAAACCCTTAATTTCAGCCCCCTGGGGCTGAGGAAAGGTATGTGTAGATTATTGGGGATTTTCCAAAATTTTTAGCTGGTTTAATCCTACCCCCAAATTTATTCATTTTGTGTAAGTCCCCCGGTCAGTTATATAACCAAAATGGCTAATAGTTTTCTAATACCTAATAAATATTTTTACTTATTTTTTAAAACCTGTAAATTTTGCAAAGTCTTTCTTTATCAACTTGCTTGCATATAATATACTCCTTGGCTGGTGGTAAGATTTTATAATGCATCCCATAACCAGTATTTATATCTGTAAATCATACATGCTAAAGCAGTAGCTTTTTAAAAATCTTGGGGAAAATGTTCACTTGCACCCCTGGTTAAATCTGTTCACATCAATGCTATGCAAAACAAGTATAGTAAGGGTCTCAGGACACTACTTACTTAAACTCTATACAAAGCATTGGGAAAATCTGCCATTACCTGATTGGTAAGTTGATCATGATAAAGGAGATCTGGTTACATAATTAATCAAGGGGATGTAGCTGAGGGTGGAGTGTCCTGTTCTCCACCCTTCCCTCCTAAGGCAGGGTGGAAGAATTTCCCTTGTAAAACTTTACACTTTATTTGAGCCTCTTTCCTGCCTGAACATAGATTGACTTCCCATCTGCCTTTACAGCCAAGGAGTCCTGATGGAAATGCGTTAGAAGGATTCAATTTATTCCCAGTTTTTGGACCAGTTTCTTACATTCTTTCAGTCCCTGCTTTGGGTTGAATCCATTCTGATTATCTCAGTCTATAAGTAAAAAATCAGATAAAGTAGATGTGTTTCTGAAAAAAAAGCATGGAAATCAAATAATTATTTTGGAGTACATGGGCATTGAAAGAAGTACCAAATAGATTATTTTATAATATAAATAGTTCAGGGTTTTCAAATATTTCAAATATTTGTGAGATAATGTATTTTCCATATTTATTTATTTATTTAAACTAAGATGTTATGAGCACACAGATTTATGCCAATTTTTAACATGATCTTTTAAAGCCAGTCACCACCACTACCACCACATCCACCACCAAAAAAAACAAAAAACAACAACACAAAAAACCACACAAAACAAAAAACATACACACCAAAAAACAAAACAAAAAAGAGTCAGCATACACTTATATTAAGAAATACACCAATCTGAATCTTGCTAGAGTGCTTTAGATTGTATATAAAGAGAATTTTCATTCTTCTATTTTTCTTTTATGTATGTTTAAAATTCAAGAGGATTTGACATCCCAACTCTTTCCTTTTTTTATGATTAGCAGAATACAAATTGAAATAATAATAAGGCACAAATGTTGCCATATTGGCAGGTTCTATCCAGCAGAAAGAAAGCCACTAATGCAGTCTCTAATAATGTCCTTCCCCCCTTTGAATAAGAAGGTTTGTGTTCTGACATTAAATGGATTAAGCAGCAAGCCTGCTGAGAAAAATACTCAAAGGTATTAAACCCTTGCAGTGTTGGTTTAACTGTAAGTACTGCAAATAAGATTAAGTCTGAGTTTGGAAGAAGAACTAGATTTGACATAAGACTAAAAGGTAACAGTATTCACAGATGCCTGAATTAATGGTTCAGTGAAAAATATAATTAGCACAAGATTTGAAAATATGTCTCCTTTGGCAAATGTCTTCTGAGAGTAATCAGTGCTGTAGACTGATGTAGTGGAAAGAGCACTGGGCAAGGGGCCAACATCTAGGAATTCAAGTGTGTTGCTCTAGCACTCGCTAGTTCTATGACCTTGGATAAGAAATTTCTAGTCTCTGAGTGACAGTATGGTGGATGTGGCCAACTGGCAACCATTCTCCTCTATAGAGTGTACATTTCTGCACTGCAGAAGCTGGAAAGCTAAAAACTGCATTTCCTAGATTCCTGTGCTATTAGAGTTCAACCAATTGGATGCACTTGCTGAGATTTGGAAAGCAGAAGTCAAGTGGAGGTCATCTTCCTGCTGCTTGCATTGTTTTCTGCTAATAAGTGTGATTGTGAAGATATCAGTTTTATGTGACAGGTTCCAGCATCCAACTTCAAGGGTTTTGAGAGGCTATTGTGGTGGCAGCAGCATTTTTTTTTTTCAGATCCCTTGACAGGACAGTAGTGACTTCTGGATTCCTCACCTTTCTGACTTAGTAGTTTCCAATAGGTCATTTCTGCAATGTTCTGTCCTCGACACTCACCCTAGAACCTCAATCTGCCTTTCCAATTATTTTTTAAGCTTTTAATTATCTCTATTAACTTTCTGTCTACTTAAAGTACCTGGAGCTTATTCTATTTCCTGTACTGAACCCTAGGTGACACACACATGTGCAAATTTTATCCACACCTCACAGGTTTGAATTAAATTTAGAAGACCAAACCCAACTATCTAAGTATATTTAATATTGTTTCCTCTTTTTTTGAAAGATGGGCATTCCTGATACAAGCAGCTATCAAAATCGCCTCATGGTATTTTCTTGTCATTAATTTTATTCAGATAATAATGGTCTAAACACATTTGTAATGTACTGGTTCTGTTGGGCAAATAACCCAGAAAAAGCAATTACATATTCAATAGGTATATAGATATTCCAAATCTCTTGTTCCCAAAAATTTCCATGAGTTAACAGTGACACTTTTTAAAAATATGTTTCTACTGATCTTTAGAGAGAGAGGAAGGGAGAGGGATAGAGAGATAGAAACACTGATGAGAGAGAGACATCATCAATCAAGCTGCCTCTTGCACATCACCTACAGGGGATTGAGCCCACAACCTGGGCATGTACCCTGATCAGGAATCAAACCAGTGACCTCTGGGTTCATGGGTGGACACTCAACCACTGAGATACACCAGCTGGGTGATACCTTTCTTGTAATTAAAATGAATAGTTATCACTTCAATTTTATATTTTCTTAATATTACATTTTTTATGATGGCAATAATTAGAAGCATTAAGGCAAATTCTATAAGGAAATGGACAGATAAACATAGCTCCATGTCTGTCAAGATTTTGAGTAGATTTGGAAAAATTTTGCTTTGTGTTCTCTGAGCTCATATTTTCTAAAGGAATAAAATAATCCTTTCTAATCATCTTTTGTCTTTTTTTTTCTTTTTCAGAAACACTTGTTAGATCTGTGGAGCCAAGAGACTTTTTGCCTTTAAACCCGCCCACATGCCCAACCCCCATTAGGGAGCCAAAGCTCTTCAGATCAGTTATTTCTGACGAGGCTTCTCTGCTCTCTGGTTTCAGCCTGGCTCCTGACTGTCTCCATTTATGTTTGTGTCTTCTTCTGTGCCCTTTCGACTTGTGCTGAGTCCTGTTCTGCTTCTCCTAAAAGAACTCGTTCCACTGGCTTTTCTTCCTTGAGAATTTTTTGTCTAGTTTTGGGCCCTTAGGACTTAAATTCATTTGAGCCTCAACTATGATCAACACCTTTTAGTTATCCTGGGGAGGAGAATTCAGAAAACAAGAGATTTACACTGAGACCCCATTACTTTCTAACATAATTTTAAATATTGGACAGAATAAACTATATCGAATTTTCTAGTGGTCTGTGGATAAAAGCTTATTTATTTACTTGCACATATATAAATAAACCCTACTTTTATAATTTCATCTATAATTTCTTTATAGAACAATTCTAACCTTAATATAATAGTTCCTAATTTTCAGACTTAACCTCAAATTTCCCCATCCCATCTGAAATGCTACCACAAGTTTTGTTTTGAAAATACTTTGTTCTGAATACACTAGAGGCCCTGTGCACGAAATTCGTGAATGGGCTGGGGTCTCCTCAGCCCAGCCTGCACCCTCTCCAATCTGGGACCCCTCAGGGGATATCTGATTGCCAGTTTAGGCCCGGGGATCGGGCCTAAACCGGCAGTCAGGCATCCCTCTCACAATCCAGGACCACTGGCTCCTAACTGCTCACCTGCCTGCCTGCCTGCCTGATCACCCCTCACTGCCCCCCCTGCCAGCCTGATCACCCCTAACCACCTCTGCCTGCCGGCCTGATTGCCCCTAACTGCCCCCCCTGCTGGCCTGGTCACCCCCAAACACCCCCACCAGCCTGGTTGCTCCAAACTGCCCCCCTCGCCAGCCTGGTTGCCCCTTACTGCCTCCCCTGCTGGCCTGGTCACCCCCATCTGCCCCCTCTTGCTGGCCTGGTCACCCCACGCAGCCTGCTGTTCAGTCATTTGGTTGTCTCTCACTAACCCCTCTGCCAGCCTTGTCACCCCACACAGCCTGCTGTTCAGTTGTCTGTCCGGTTGTTTCTGTCGTGACGGCCCCTGTTTTTATATATTAGGATATGCCACTTCCCTTCTCAAGAACATATAATTGCTCCTTGTACATTAAATCAATTTGAAATAGCTATCCTAAGATACCCCATCAACTAATTTAACTTTCTAATTGTAGCTTCCCCATTACATAACACATGCCTCCACTTCAATCAGACCAATTAGAGAGAAAAGGAGAGAGAGAGAGAGAGAGACATCTATGTGAGAGAGCATATCCATCAGTTGCCTTCCAGGAATAGAACTTGCAACCTTTTGGCATACAGGACAATGCTCCAACCAACTGAACCACCATCCAGGGCCATACCAATTTTTTTATGATTTCCTGAATATGTCAAATTCATACTTCCCTCTTCATCCTCATGTTTAATTGAAAAACCTCTCTACTTACTCCAATTGAACCCATCAATCCCAAAAAGTACTTGCTTGTTCCATAAGTTCTTCATATTAACATGTCTTATATTATTTATAATTTTTTCATTAATGATCCATATTTCCCATGAAATTGAAGAATATGCTGGTGAAATAGTAAGTACTTAATATGTGTTGAATTAATATTGAACATTTTATTGTTGATGTTAAATATCCTAAAACTTACATTCATGTTATGTTTAATTGTTGGTTCAATCACTCATAGGTTTTCTCAGCTACAATGTCCCGCTTTTCAGATGTCAATAACAAGTTTGGTATGTTATTTGTCATTCAAGATGAACTATGTAATTTAGTTTTCATGCTGAAGCCAGATCATTTCACTAATGGCACAGTATAATATTCATTTGATAGTCATATAGGATGCATACTTGCAACAAATAAATACTGAGTAGTGTAAACAGCATAAAGAAGAAGACATGATCCTTGCCTTTTCACATCCAGAAAACCACAGGGTACGCAGGGTGAGGGGAGTGGGCAGGAAATCACCATGGAGTATGATGAGTCTGAGGGATATGGTAAGTACAAGATACTCTGAAAGCACATACAGAGGACACCTAATCTAAACTCAGGGGTTCAGAAGGGACAAGCTGATCTCTGAAGAGTAGGCATTACCCCAGCAAACAAGGCTTGAGAAGGTCAGAGAAACCCTGGGTATGATCTGAAAGCAGTGAATACAGGGAAAGTTAATTTAATTTCTTAAAATTTCACTGGCATATTTAGTTCAGATTCAGATTTTCTAAGATTCCAGTTCACATCTTAAAATCTAACAAAATTACCTCAAACCAAAAGGACATGCTAGGTATATTTTTAAATGATATTTCATAAGTAATTACTATTCCTAAAATATTTGCAAGGGGAAAACTATTTTTCATACTGTCTTAGGTCACATTCCTGAGAGCTTTCACAGAGGGAGTGCGCTCAGGAGAAGGGATGTGAGAAGTAGGAGAGGACAGGACAAGGAGCTGACCAGGAGTGTGGCTGCAGCGGGACCCCCCTTCAGCCAGTGACTCGGGAGCATGAATTGAATCACAGAGTTGGTCTCACCTTGAGGTAAGAAGTCTGGCTGCTATTAGGGTGGGCATGAGGGAGGATAATCTCCAGGATGCGAGCTGTGGCTTCCAAAGGGCACGGCAAATTTTAAGGAGAAGGGAAGCAGTGAGCCATGCAAGCCAACATTCAGCGCTTCAGGGGCATGGATGCAGCTGGGTGTAGCAGCTGG
>NW_005880911.1:0-6084 GCF_000147115.1 Myotis lucifugus | reverse complement strand
AAAATTTGTTTATGGATGTTCTGTAGATGTTCCCACAGTAATCCCTGTGAATCATATAGTTTTTAATTGTTACAGCTAGTTATGGGTGTGAATCATGATTAACTCACAAAACCCAGTAGAACAAATTTGACTTCATCCTACAGGGAATTCTTTGGAAGTGTAGAGGGAATATCTTTCTTTCCTGTACCTTTATTTTTATAGAGCAAGTTTGGAAATAGATATTATTTCCATTCATTGTAGATTTACTGATGAAAATCAGTGTGCCAGTAATCACTGTCTCATTTTTGCATGCTATTTCAGAAAAACTATCACTTCCCAATTTTCCAATGTTTTTCAGGAACTGGGTAAGAGTGCAGTGATTTCTACATTTTCTATTACTTCAGAGTTTTGCAATTTGTCTTTAGATATAATAAAATATCTATATAAGGTATTTGTGTAAGAAATTAAAATTCCAGTAAGGCATTGAGATTTTTTTTCCCAGCCAGCCATCAAAATCTGGACAGATGGGAGGAGGATGGCTTACTGTAAAGGAGACATTTATCACAAAATTTCATGAATAATAAACTTAGAAGAATTGAATGGGAAAAATTAATCACAATAAGAATGATTTAACAGCTTTAAATTTTTTTATAATTTCCATATTACTCTGTTTTTTATTTGATATATCTGTTTTACATATATTCTCTCTTGTCTTTCACTTTAATTAAATACATAAATTTTATTTTATAATGTAGATAGTTTAGAATTGAGACAGCTATGCTGCTTGTATCTAGTTTATTTGTAATTTTGCAGAATAGATATAATCCTAACCTTTGAGTTTGCTGGCTGTCTATAATACATAGCTTTTAAAATTTCATGGAATCATGAGAATAAAGGCTAAAGTCAGTAACATAATCCTTATATTATAAATATGTAATATATAATATATGGTCAGCACCATTTTCTTTACTCTAACCTAGAGATATTTCTTTCATATTCATCTTAAGGAAAACAATTCCCAAAGCTAACTACTTCTTAGCTTAATTACACTGAATTCATTCAGTGAAATTAGGAATATCTATTATTTGATGGTTTAGATTGCAAAGAAAGTAAAGCCACTTTGGACACTTATTCAGGTTAAAATCTCTACTTTGGAAAAAAAGACATATTTTTAACATTCCCATAGTTCATTTTCAGCAAATATACTCCAGTGAATCTTTTGAGGTGTATATATTAATAATAGGTTCCATGTAGGTATGTGTTTAATAATATAAATTTACTAAATCTTTTTTTTAGCTTAGTGAAGATGGAGAATAACAACTCATCATTCTCCCCACTGGCTAAACAAACCCAGTTCTTCTAATGTATTCTCATTCAACATTTCTTGTATTATAAGTGTCAAAAGGTATGGCTATAAAATTATGAAAATGGTTTTTTAAAGAGTAAATTATTATTTATTTCAATTGTTATTATTGTGGTAAATGTATTTTTGTTTCCCTTTCAAGAACATAGGAGGGTAAATATTTGCCCCAAAATATTTGGGAAATTCTATTCTGGGTTTTTTTTGAGATGTAGTTTATGTCTTAGAAGAAAACCAATGTTATTATTTCATGAAAGTATCAGATACTATATTCATAAAAACAGTAAAGCATATAAAGCCCCTGGAAATAAATTTAACAAGAAAAGTGCTGCCGAAACCGGTTTGGCTCAGTGGATAGAGCGTCGGCCTGCGGACTGAAAGGTCCCAGGTTCGATTCCGGTCAAGGGCATGTATCTGGGTTGCGGGCACATCCCCATTAGGAGATGTGCAGGAGGCAGCTGATCGATGTTTCTCTCTCATCGATGTTTCTAACTCTCTATCTCTGTCCCTTCCTCTCTGTAAAAAATCAATAAAATATATTTTTTAAAAAAAAAGAAAAGTGCTGATACGCTGTGAAGAAAACTATAAAAATGACTACTATACTTGGACACCATCTTAAAAAATTTCAAAATACCTTTTGACTAATTAAAAAAGTAATTTCTCCCCTCAGTAGTCAAAGGTCAACTACCAAATATTTAAGTGGAAAGTATCAAGAATTAAAGATCATTCTGCTAAGTGAAATAAATCAGGCGGAGAAATACAAATACTATATGGTTTCACTTATATGTGGAATCTAAAAAAACAAAACAAACAAACCAAACAAAAACAGACTCATAGATGGTTACCAAAAGGGAGCGGGTGGGAGGGTGGGTGCAAAGGGGAAGGGGAATATAATCAATAATATTATGATAATTTTTTATAATGACATAGAATTACTGGGATGATCATATGGTTAGTTATAAAAATGCTGAATCACTATATTGTACACCTGATAAAAATTTTTTAAAATAAAGAGCATTTAAAAATATTTTTAGAAATTTACAGATTATTTATTACTAATTTTAAGATACAATTTTCAATGTCAAATATTTCTTGTTAAAAGTAACACTAGCATTTTACTTATTTCTATTAATATACTAGTGACTGTCTTTTTACATATCTTTCTAGGCACACATGTGCAGACAAAGAGACATAAACACAGACATACACACATATACACACATATGTAACAAAATTATAAAAGGGCATATGACATATATTATGTTTTTATCATGGACGTTGTGTGTGTGTGTGTGCTTTTTCTATTCCTATCTCTACATCTACTCCTGAACAAGAAAACCAATGTTAGCAACTTAATATATTATCTTACATCTTTATCCATGCTCATAACATCATCTTTATTTAGCTTTATAAACAGATATAAATGTTTCTCTCCCTCTACCTCCTCCTCCTCTCTCTCTCTCTCTCCATATATACATATATACATATATAATTTACTTTATTTTATTTTATTGTTAACCCTCACTGAGGATATTTTTTCCATCGATTTTTTGAGAGTGGATGGGAGAGGGAGGGAGGAGGAGGAGGAAAAAGAGGAGGAGAGAAAGAGAGAAAGAAAAAGGGAGAGATTAATTGGTTGCCTCCCACACATGCCCTTACTGGGCCTGGGATTGAACCTGCAACCCAGGTACCTGCCCTTGACCAGGGATCGAACCCACAACCCTTTGGTGAGTGGGCCAATGCTCTAACCATTGAGAAACACCGGCCAGGGCTAAAGTTCTCTCACTTAATAATACAGTAAGAAAATCCTTCCATCATTAACTGGTACAGTTCAAATACATTTATTTTATGTCTGAACAATCTCCACAGTAAGATTATATTATAATTTATTCAACCATTCTATATTTCTGAGAGTTCTTTTTGCTTCCAGATTTCACCCTCATGAAAAATGCTTTCTTAAATAATCCTTGTACTTTATTCTTATGTATGAGTGATATTATTTCTAGAATATATATTCAGGTGTAAGATGGTAGATCAAAGTTTATATAAGTTTCAAATTTTGGCAGATAATGTTACATTCAAAGGCTGTTATAATTTTTATTTCACCAGTTCTATTAAAAAATGCTTCTTTTCTGACTTTTCTGAGATCAGCAGACATTATTTCTCATTTTTCTTTTTTGCTTATCTGACAAGTAGAAAGGATGCATCAATTTAAATAATATTCCTAATTACTAAGGAAGATAAACATTGTTTCATTTATTTATTAGTCACATTGACTTGCTCTTTCATAACTATGTTTTACATATTTTTGCCGATTTGTTTCATTGTGTTAACTTGTTTTCACCTAGTTGTAAGAAGTTGTGTGTGTGTGTGTGTTTTATAATTAACCCTACATATGCAAAATATGTTACAGATATTTTACAACACATTTCTGTCCTTTCCATTTGTCTCTACAACAAAAAATATGTGGTTTTGCCCTGGCTGGGTGGCTCAATTGGTTGGAGCAGTGTCTAGTTCACTAAAAGGTTTGGGTTTGATTCCCAGTCAGGGCACATACCTTGGTTGCAGGTTTGATCCCCAGTTGGGGTGTGTATGGGAGGCAACCAATCTATGTTTTTCTTTCACATAGATGTTTCTCTCTCTTTCTCCTCCTTTCTCTCTCTCTAAAAATCAATAAAAAATACCTTCAGGTGATGATTAAGAAAGAAATTATGTGGTTATGCCTAAATTATTAGCCTATTTCTTTTCCATATGCAATAGTCTTGCATTTGCAACTCTTCCACATGAAATCGTTTTTCAGGTGATTTTAATATTGGCTCAAATATTTGCATTTATTTGTGTGTGTGTTTTTTTCCAATTTTAGGGTCAGATACCTAAACACAGAATTTTTTACTATTAAATTTATTGGGGGTGACATTGTTCTAAACACAGAATTCATAAACAGACGTACTATAGGATAAAAGTTAAGCATTACAAACTAATTAGCCCAGCCAGTATGGCTCAGTGGTTAACCATGGGCCCATGAACCAAGAGGTCACCAGTTTGATTTTTAGTTAAGGGGCACATATCCAGGTACTGGGCTCGATTCCCAGTAGGGGGCATGCAGCAGGCAGCCGATCAATGTTTCTCTCTCATCAATGTTTCTATCTCTCTATCTCTTTTCCTCCTCTTTCTATAAAATCAATAAAAACATATTTTTAAAAACTACTAATTAAGTGGAAAACAACAGGAAGGTGTACTTTAATTTGCAAGAAGGTACCACCACCTTGTGTTACCTTTAGCAATCATCTTTGTCACATATATTCTCATTACAGAGATCAAGGTTGGATATGTCAGAAGGAAACAAGACTCTGGTGACTGAGTTTGTTCTCACAGGACTTGCAGAGCAACCATGGTTGCAGGTCCTCCTCTTCCTCGTGTTCTTAGTCATCTACCTCACCACCATGGTAGGCAACCTTGGACTGATGGCTCTTATTTGGAAGGATGCCCATCTTCACACGCCCATGTACTTGTTCCTTGGTGGATTAGCTTTTGCAGATGCTTGCACTTCGACTTCCGTAACTCCCAGGATGCTGGTCAACTTCTTAGACAAGACTGCAGTGATATCCCTATCTGAATGCATCACCCAATTTTATTTTTTTGCTTCCAGTGCAACTACAGAATGTTTCCTCTTGGTAGTGATGGCCTATGACCGCTATGTAGCCATATGTAACCCCTTGCTTTATCCAGTGGTGATGTCCAACAGACTCTGCACTAAGTTGATAAGTATTTCATATGCAGTGGTTTTCTGCATCCTCTGGTTCACGTGAGTTTGTTATTAAGATTAACTTTCTCCAAGTCTAACATAATACATTATTTCTACTGTGAAATTTTACAGCTGTTCAAAATTTCATGCTATGACCCATCTATTAATGCACTAATGATACTTATTTTTGCAGCTTTTATACAAATATCCACTTTAATGACCATCATAATGTCTTATACTCGGGTGCTCTCTGACATTCTGAAAAAAAAGTCTGAAAAGGGCAAAGGCAAAGCCTTCTCCACGTGCAGTGCCCACCTGCTCTCTGTCTCGCTGTACTATGGCACTCTCATCTGCATGTATGTGCGTCCTGCATCTGGTCCAGCTGAAGATCAGGACAGAATGTATTCCCTGTTTTACACGATTATAATTCCCCTGCTAAACCCATTTATTTATAGCTTGAGAAATAAAGAGGTTATGGGTGCCTTGAGAAGAGTTGCAAAGAAGTAAACAGTTCCCAAGGAAAATTTAAAAATTGTTTTCATTTCATTCTTTGCATAAACAAATCCCCAAGTCTTGCAGATGAGCCATGGCTCTGCCCTTTCACCAAAGGGCGAGTGGTGAGGGTGGTCTCTGAGCACTGGGTGGAGCCCAGTTTCACACAATGTTTTCTTGGATGTGAGCCCAGTTGAAGTTACTACTTCGGTTGAAGTGACTTACATCTTCCATAATTGATTTATTTAAAAATATCATAAGTGCTTTTTATTTGAACATTTAGTTTTTGAAAATTTTTATTATCTGCAAGGGACTCCTCCCCCACATTTTATTTAATAATTGACAGTAACAGAGACTGTTATATATGTGTAAGTGGTTTATTTGTCTAGAATTGGACAAAGATGATCATAACCTTTTAAAAATGTATTGGATATAAAAGGTTATTTCCTTTTTTTACATTTGGGGCTCGGTTCTCATTTTTAAAAATTTAGGTTAGCTAGTAATTTTA
>NW_005880910.1:0-6084 GCF_000147115.1 Myotis lucifugus | reverse complement strand
GAATGTGAAGAAGCAAAGACAGCCGAAGCCTCATGACTTTCCCACATATTGGAAGAAAAGTGAGTAGCATATTGTAGCTCTGAGTCTACTATTGATGATCCAGCTCAAGGGTCTTCATCTAAAAAATGGGTTCACAGGGCTTAGAGAGAGGTCATTAAGGAAAACAACCAGAAAAAAATCTGTCTTTGCTTTGTCAAAAATTCATGAGCAAAGTTGAAAGATGACATTGAGGACAAAGGTGTGGAGCTCCTGAAGTTTTACCCCATGGGTCCCTGTCTTTGCTGAAGTCTCCAGCTGTTGGGACCAGGATGGTATGAGACAAATGGACTAAATTTGGCAGCTCATCTAGCTGTCCTTGAGGCTAGAGCCCGCTGACCATGTGTTCCCTTATAATCCCGTGGTGAAGGCAGGTAAGGAGGCCAGCCACACAGCTTGCAAAATTCATCATCATCTGCATTCATTCATCAACAAACATTTGATGGCCACGATTTACCGAATACTGGGCTGGTAGGATCTAGAGCTACAGAGGTGAAAGTCTTGTGTTGTTTTTTTTCTCTCAGAGTCATGGTCAGGTTGAGGACACAGACAAGTGGACTTTATAATGCAGTGTGAAAAGGAATAGACAGGACCCCAGGGAAGTGTAGGGGGATGGGCACCCAGCCCAGCTTAGTCAGGAGGCAGTGCTCAAACTGTGGCTTTAAGGACTGTTATGAGCTAAAAAGTGTGACCTCCCCCCCAAAAAAAGACTTGTGGGAGTCCTAACCCCCAGTACCTCAGAATGTGACCTTATTTGGAGTTGGGTCTTTTCAGAGGTAATCAAATTAAAATGAGGTAATTAGGGTGGGCCCTAATGCAGTGACAGATACATACACAGGGATAATGTCATGAGAAAATTGGTTTTATGCTGACACTTTGACTTCAGACTTCTGGTCTCTAGAACTGTGAGAAAACACATTTCAGCCCTGACCGGTTTGGCTCAGTGGATAGAGCGTCGGCCTGCGGACTGAAAGGTCCCAGGTTCGATTCCGGCCAAGGGCATGTACCTTGGTTGTGGGCACATCCCCAGTTTGGGGGGTACATTGTTATGGTGAGAACTAGAAAACTAATACACACGCTTGGCGGAGAGAAAAGGGAAGGGAGCTGCCAGCCAAGGCATGAGACAGGGACCTTGTGTGCTGTTTGCTGCTACAATTGAGGCATAGGAACAGGAAGGATGGGACTGTGCAGGAATTGATGCAGGAGAGGGCTGTGGGGGCCCTTCCCATCATTTTCCACCTGGATAATCCCCAAGTCCTTGTATTCGTTTCCTAGTTCCTGCCATAAAAAAAAAAAAAAAGGCTGGAGAAGAGGGTATTGCTTACATTGTGAAGATCTTGACCTAATGCTAAGAGTTTGGGATTTGTCCTAAAAGTGACGGGGAGCTACAAGGGAGCTCCATCACAGTCAACTTGTCCTTTGGCAGCATTACATAGCCTGAGCTGCAAGGGGTGGAGCTCAGAGAGGGAGGCACTGACCTTCCTCTGAAGCTGTTTCAGAGACTAAGAGAAGGGGGACCTGGAGAAGAAGTTGTTGAGGGGATGGTGACCAGCTGGCTGTGGGGGATGAGGGAAGAGCCAGGGAGCTGAATGGTCTAGGGAATTAATTGGGTGCTGGTGGTCTTCACTGAAGCATGGAACAGTTGCCTGCAGGGGAAGATGGTGCTGTTCTGGGCCTGCTGGGTTTGGGGAGCTGGTGAAGCATTTCAATAGAGAAATTCTGCATGGTCCTGGATAAATGTGAGGAATTTCAGAGACTCTGACCAGGCTCTTGCCTGGTGTGGACACAGTCACCTGTGAAAGTGTGGAGAGGAAGACAGGGTTGAGGATGGCTTACAGGTCCCTCTGGGACACTCCCCACTTCTTACTGTGCTCAAAGGGACTGTGTTGCAACCTGAAGAGGCCCCACTCCTTCCTTCCTGCTCTATGGCTGGGGCCCTGATTGGGATCCGGGTTCACACTGGATGGACCACAGCTGGCTACTTAATCCTGCTGACCCAGAGCTGAGCTAAGAGTCAGATGTGTTGGTCTTTGGGGAACCCATTTTAGAGATCTGAGTTCATCTGCTAGTATGAGCCTAACAACTCTTAATCCAAATTCCCCATTTTTCTGGTCTCACTGATCTATGCTGCACTTCATCATAGTCATTTTGAGATGTTGGTGGAAAGAATCCTGGGCTTTGAATCTGGAGCCCTCATGTGGGGTCTGACTCTTCCATAGTGAATTGTACAGGCAGTTTTATTTTGCTTACTTTCTCTGTGCCTCAGTTTCCTCACCTCAGTGCCAGCCAGGGTCTCCATCAGATCAGACTGTGGAGGATTAAAGTGAGATGATACAGTAAAATACTTTGAGCTCTCTGAAGGAAAAGTACTTTGTAACTGTACTTTTTATTATACCTCAGTGTTGTTAATAATATCTTCTCTGCTGGAAAGACGGCTGTATTATTTTCAACTCTTTGTTGGGAGATCATGCTCAGTATTTGATTTCTTTCCATTCATATCTCACCTTTTCCCAAACCTGCTCTCTTTTAAGACTCACTTTCAGGCCCCGGTGAATTATATTAAAACTCGGCTCAAGACCTGTAAGGCAACCATTCACAATGAGAGGCAGGAACTGGATTCCTAGTTAGAAGATGCTCAGAAGGATAAAGGGGAAGGCTTTATTACTATTAATATCAAGTAACATTTACCAGGTGCCTAACAGAACACAAGGCTCCATACAGCACAGAGAGTGGTTGCATCATTGACAATAAGGGAGAAACTCATCATGAGGATTCTAATCACCAGTAACCCTTCATATTGGATCCCATGATTCCCAAACCTGGCTCTGCGTCTGCTCTCTAACCTGGAAGTACAGAATCTGCAGGGTGAGATCCAGGAATCCATATTTTTAAGAAGCTCCCAGGGAGATTCAGGCACCTCTTTAAGTTAGAGGACTGTTGCAATGCTCTGAGAGCCACAGCACTGTCAGGAATCCCAGGGACTAGATTGCCTTCACCCATCTTCGTCCATATTCTTATTTATTGATGGCTGGCTCCAAGCCAGATGCTGTGCCTTATGCTCGATGCCTTGGCCGACACACCAATGAGCAGGAAGAACATGATCCACATTCCCAGGGACTCATCATCCTCTGCTGTGACCTCACTGAGTCTTGGCCAGGTGAGAGAAGTCCTGGAGTTCTGCAGAGGAAGGTAGGAGCATGGGGGGGACTGTAGAAGTAGGGGAAAACCCATACAACCTCTTCCTTATGCCTTTTCTTGCTTCTTGCCACAAATATTTATGGAGACAACACTTTAGGATGTGGAGCTAGGTTACTCTGGGTCCCAATGCCATACATAGGCAATGTGGTGCTGGGCCAGTTCCTTCTGTGACATGGGGCTCTCTAGAGTGGAGAGAGTGGCATGTGCAGTGTGAAATTAGGGCCTGGACACAGTGAGAGCTTGATGAACTAACGGGACAAGGTCTTCCCTTCTCATGGCACTCACATTCCAATGGGAAGAGGCAACTTAAACCAGTGAGAAAGGAAGAAAAAGTAAGTTTGGATGGTGAGACTGCCATGAAAAGCCATCAGAATTTCAGGTTTAGCTTGAAACTGGTGGCACTGGGCCTTGAAAAGCCAGCAAGATTTAAGGTAGATTCTTCCTTCTTATCACTTTGAAAACACTGCCTAAATCTCATTCCCTGGCCTTTCTTGGGACAGAGCACTAGGTACAAGGCTTTCCTGTTCCACCCCTCTCCTGCCTTGGGGGTGCTGGTGGCTGTCAGGCAGCAGTGGCCTTGTGAGCAGGCACCCCAGACCTCCTTTCAAGACTCCATTCACCCTCGTCATTGATTCTGTCATCCTGCCTGAGTTGTGCTGTTTTACAAGCTTGGGCTTCTAAGCCTCTGTTTCTTTACTGTCTCTGGTTTATCTGGAGCTTGTGTCTAGGGTGGCTGCTCATTCACTACTTCTTGGGGCAAGGTGAGACAGTGTGCTGAAGGTTGGTTGTGGAGGTATGTGGCTCTTCTATGTTACTCACGTGACCCTCAGCTGGGGTTTGGGCTGGTATGCAGGGCTTCTGCCCCATGTTACAGCACTTCTGTGTGAAGGGGAGGGAAGGGAATGGGGAAGGGGAAAGGGGAAAGGGGAAAAGGAAAGGGGAAAGGGGGAAGGGGAAAGGGGAAAGGGGAAAGGGGAAGGTAGTTCTTTCTTGAATTTTCCAGGGCATTCAAGCAAACCCCCTGTAGTGCATGTTTGCTGGCTTTTTTAGCAATAAGCTTTAAGATATCTAACAAACATTTGTAAAATACAAATTAGAAAAAGTTGAGAAAGGAAGAAGAAAAACAAGACTAGAGACAAAATGATATAGACATTAGGCCAGTTCAAAATACAGACTGTAAAATATTTTGCTTGCTTATGCGTAGATGACAACTTTGCTTCTCTCACAAGCCGCATAAAGGGCAGTGCTGTCCCTGCCTGCCATGGGGCTAATGTCAGTCTCCACTGCTGACTGATTCATGAGGGACAGAGGTGCTGGGGTCCAATCCCAGCGGGTCCAGGGGTCCCCAAAGGTGTGGACGGAGTCGACAAAGAATGAATGACATGGAAACTGGGTTCAGTTCATCAGCATACGAGGTTCTCCCTCCAGGATCTCCAGCGAAGTTCTGGTCAGGATCTCCAACCAAGTTCTGGTGCCATGTTCTCTCGCTAGGTTCTCCAGCCAGGTTCTCCATGTTCTCCAGCCAGGTTCAGTCACCAGGTTCTTTAGCCAGGTTCTATCCAGGTTCTTTTGCCATGTTCTGTCTAGGTTCTCCAGTGAAGTTCTGTAGCCAGGTTCTGTCCAGGATCTTTTGCCATGTTCTCTGGCTAGGTTCTGGTTAGGATCTGATGAGGATCTGATGAGGATGTGATGAGGATCTGATGAGGATCTGATGAGGTTGTGTTGTTTATTGTCTTGTTACATCCGTATTTATACCAGCCGATTTTAATCCTGTCAATTTCTATTACAAAGGTTAGGGCGTTTCTTATCTCCATTCCAGGGAGTAAAGATTATGTAGCTTAACTACCCACCTGGCACTTAATTAAGGGGTTGTATCCCCTCCCTAACCTCAGGGAAAGATCCCCACCTGGGGAAACAACCTTTCTCGGAGAGGTGACCTTGGTCAAAACACATGGCACTAAGGAGAGCAAACATTAAGAACAGTATGCCATATACGTCAGGTACCTCGAAACATATGCTGTGCAGATGTTTCTTCTCTGCAACAAGGATGGACCGGCTCCCGGCACAGAGGTGCACTGGATTGCAGCCTCAACGTGCTGGGTAAAGCTCCTCTTCAAAAACACGTCCCTCCTGGGGACAGTGCAGGCAGGGCAGGCAGAGGTTCCTGGGACAAGGCTTCCAGTAGCAGCAGGACTGAAGCAGAGAAATGATTGTGTGCTTCAGGGTGAAGTGCATCTCAGTTTTAATCCCACTGCTCTGCATATTAGCTGTGTGATGTCAGGAAGGTTTCTTAACCTTTCTGAATCTTGGTTTCTACATCATAAAATTGGGCAAGTAAACCTTACCTTGTGAGAACGGATTGATTAATCTAGACTCAAAATGTACTCTGTGAGTGTGGCTGTTAGCATTGTCACCACCAAGATGAGCATGTTAATTGACAATTGGATAATATTTATTGAAAACTGACTATATAAATAGCTAAGCTGCCTTATTTATCCCCATCAGAACCCTGGAAGAAAGGCATTATTACTTTTGTTTTAAGATAAGGAATAATAAATTCAGAGAAGTTAAGAAATTTGCCCTAAATACTGAGCCTCCATCTACCTTCCCTTTAAGAGATTACAAATAAAAAGTGCTTCTAAGAGGAACTTTAATCCTGCTCCAGGAGTACTATAGTAATAACCATTGCAAAAATAATAGTAACCCTAATTGGACACTTTTTCATGTTAGGCATTGTGCCTATGCATTTTACATGAATTATCTTACTTGATTTTTAAAACAACTCTCTGTATAGGTATTACCATTATGTTTGCTTTATCAGTGATGGCACTGAAGCTTAGAGAGGTTACC
>NW_005880909.1:0-6085 GCF_000147115.1 Myotis lucifugus | reverse complement strand
CCAGGAAATGATCATGCTGCTGAGAAAGGGGAGAGGGCGGGGGTGGCTTTCAGCGGGAGGTGCCCTGGACACTGGGGACTGTGGAGGAAATGTCCTGGCCGCGGACTGTGCCCTGGAGCTGGGAGCGGAGGAGCCAGGAGCCGAGGCGGCGGGCGGCGGCGGCGGCCTTGCTGGGGGGCAGAGGTGGAGGCACGGAAGCAGGAGCGAGGGCGCTGGAGGGCGCGTCATCGACATCGGAGAAGGACTGCATTTCCTCTCGGTAGCGGGAGAGGAGCCAGCAGCCCAGACAGGACAATGGGGGAGGCGTGTGTCACCCGGGGGAGGAGAGACTTTCAAGAACATCGGTGATTAGGTCTTACAAGCATCGAGATTAAAGTGACAGTGACGTGTTGAAAGCATTGTAGGCACCTTGGGCGCTGAGGGGCGATAGGGAGGAAGTCACGGACATGGGGCTCCAGGCTGGTCATCCCTGTGGCTCGGAGGCTTGATGAGTTTCCTCTGAGTAAGAACGTGCTGCCCAGCCCTTGCCTGAAGGCCTCCTCCCAGCGACGCAGGACAGAATCCCGTGGAAGACGTGCCTCCTCGAGGGCAGGGCAGGAGCCAGGCTGCGGGGCAATGTGTCTGGGGTGGGCTTGCTCGGTGCTTCTCTCAGCAAAGCTGGGATGGGGCGGAGTTCCTGGCTGGTCCTCCAGCGCAGTGATCCGAGGGGACAGTTTAAATCAGTGAACTTGGCTGCGGTTGCAAGTGGCCCAGAGCAAGGAGCGGCCCGGAAGTGAGCACCTGGGTCCGCCCGGGAGCTGGGGCCCCGGGTGCGGGAGCTCTGCGTTCCCCTGCGGAGAAGGAGCGGGCTTTTCGGTCGGTTTGTGGTAGTGAACAGGTCGGTCGGGGGATGGGCGAGACCCGGAGAGCCTCGTTCTCTAAGTCACAGACAGTGTTGGTAGAGCAAGTGAGTTCCTAAATGTGAGCTGTTTCCAGGTGGAGCTAAACACGCCTGTGTCGTCAGCATCCCGGCCGCATCTGCCTCTCCCCTCCCTGGCCTCCCTCCCGCCCCTCCACACGTCCTCTCCCCTCCGGGGCCTCCTGCCCGGCCTGCTGGTTTGGGCTTTGGACTCCCTTCCCATTCTCTCCGCTGAGGATCCGGGTGGAGGTCTCTGCAGAAAGGGGCCTGGTTTTCATTGCAGTTGGGTCTGATGGGGCATCTGAAGTCGCAGCTGGGTCTCCGTGCAAATGACAGGCCCCTCCCTGCACTCGCCTTGCTTAGGGGCCCTTCCCCTGGGCTCCGGCTGCGCCCAGCACCGACCCTGCTCTCCACTGCCCAGTGGGCAGGGGACCCTGGCTCCCCTCTCCCCCTGTGCCGCTTCGGCGTCCGGTCTCACACTGTCCGTCCCGCATCCACTGTCTCTCCTCCCTCACCTTTTCCTTTTTCCGTCTCCTCCGTCCTCAGAGCAAAGCAAACACCGATTAGAGCTTAACTGCATGGATTTCGTTTCCTCTCCTCGTCATCTCTTTCCTTCTGTCCCATTGAGAAACAGGCTAGTGGCCCCTGGTAAGTGTTGACACTGCTCGTAAGGGTTGCTGTCGGGAGTGTGGTCCTGTGGCCGCGCCAGGTGCCTAATGCGAGGAGCCTAATGGGAGGCGCGTAATGCAGACGTGAGAGCTGCGTGGGTTCCTCTTTCCCGGGCTGGGAAGCGCGCCAGTGGGACTTTCAAGGAGATGGTGTGGTGGGTGAGTGACAGTCCGGAGATCCCGTTTGCTCCTAAACTGTCTGTGATTGAGGACACTTAGCTTCTTTGCCACACATTGGTCTTAATTTTTAAAATAGGGATCAAAGCCCTGGCTGGTCTGGCTCAGTGGAAAGAGTGTCAGCCTGCGGACTGAAGGGTCCCTGGTTCAATTCCGGTCAAGGGCACATGCCTGGGGTTGTGAGCTCGATCCCCAGTAGGGGGCGCACAGGAGGCAGCGATCAATGATTCTGTCTCATTGTTGATGTTTGTATCTCTCTTTCCTCTCCCTTCCTCTCTGAAATCAATAAAAATATATTGATTTTTTTAAATATATTTAAAAAATAAATATATTTAAAATATATTTTTAAAAATAAAATAAAGGACCACGGGGGATTATGGCATTTCTCACTACTACCTCGGTGGAATGATTTAAGATCCCAGTGAAATAATATGTATGTGAATGCTTTGAAAAGTAGGATTATTTATATGGATAAATATCTCCCAATCAAAATGTAAAAACTGGGTTGGCAGCATGTGTCAATGAGCTGATAGTATTACATGACCTCTAATGATCCTTCAGCCCTTAAAATCTGTTTTTTCTAGACAGTCCTTGGCATACAGTAGGGGCTCTAGCAACATGTAGGTGGGCGGACAGGTGATGGGTGGAGGGAGGTGGGTGGATATCTAAGCGTCCATTTGGCCCTTCCTACTCCTGTTTCCATTTCACATTGACACCACCGCCCCCTGCTGGCCAGCGGCAGTATTGCGGTGCAGTGAGTGTAGCTGGGCCCCTTTCTCCCTCTCTCCCCAGCCCCAGACTTTGGTACCTGTCTTGGCACTCAGTCACTCACGGCTGTCTTCCCTCCCCTCCCGCCCCTGCAGCACTGCCAGTAACTCCAACCGCAGCTCGCCGGCCTGCTCCCCTGTCCTCCGGAAGCGGTCCCGCTCGCCCACCCCCCAGAGCCCGGACGCGGACGCCATGGTGGAGAAGGGCTCCGACCACTCCTCGGACAAGTCCCCCTCCACGCCTGAGCAGGGCGTGCAGCGCAGCTGCTCCTCGCAGTCCGGCCGGAGTGGAGGCGGCAAGAACTCCAAGGTGAGCCCGGGGTCCCTGTCCTGGACGCCACTTGCTTGTCAGCCGATGCGCGGGAGCACGGTGTTGGGGGACGGGGAGGTGATCACCCCTTCCTGAGGGACCCTGGTGTCCTGAGAGAGCCCTGGCTCAGTGGGTGAGGGTGGGGCAGGCAGGGAGCCCTCCTTACAGCCCTCTTCTCCGCTGAGCGCTCAGGGAAGGCCGGGGCTGGTCACCACCCCATGGAGGGGCTGGGGGGCCTCCCACACCTGGAGGCTGGGAGGAGGGGGACTCCGGGAGTCAGGACGGGTCTGTGTTTAGCTTTTTTTTTTTTAATTTCAGAGAGGAAGGGAGAGAGAGAGATAGAAACATCAATGATGAGAGAGAATCATTGATTGGCTGCCTCCTGCAGGCCCACACTGGGAATTGAGCCCGCAACCCGGGCATGTGCCCTGACCGGGAATCGAACCCTGACCTCCTGTTCATGGGTTGACACTCATGCTGTTTGCAGCCTCCGCCCTGGCCTCACATTGTCTCCCTTTGGTGACATCTGTTTGATGCTCATCTGTCCGGGAAGATGGGACAGGCACCCCCCCCCACCCCCGCCCAGGTGTGGGCACCACCGTGAGCACCAGCCTGTGCCTGAGGACAGGTGTGAGGGCAGCCCCGGGCCTGGGCTGCTCCTGGGGCCCAGAGTCCCTGCCCCTCAGCCCTGGGGAGCAGGAGGTGTGTGTCTAGATGCCCCTCCCTGCTGGGCTCGCAGGTCTGGGGGGGCTCTGGGGTCCGGGAGGAACGGAACGGCCTGGACCTGAAGCTGCTTTTGACTTCTTGTTCTTCCTCTTCCCCCCTCGCCGCACCCCTTCTTTGCATGCACGGCCTTAGTCTCACAGGCGCCTCTCAAAAGTAAGCTGTCCCGTCTGTCTGTGGCCCCCTCGTCCACTTGTCTGTAGTGCTCTGCGCCCCCTGACCCCCGCCCGTCCTGGCCGGTGTCTTGCTTGGTCCCTTTCCCAGAGGCCCGCCCGCTGCCCGGGGCCAGCTGCCTGATGTTACCAAGGGCGGGCGAGGGACCGGTTTCCCTGCACCTGGAGCCAAGAGACCCGCGCCCCGCCCCCCATGTCTCTGCCTGCACCCCAACACTGCCTGGGGCTGGGGACCTGTCCCCTTACCGCCACCGGGAAGCGGAGTCTTTGGGGGAGGGAGGCTCTGTCCACCTGGGCCTGCTCTGGTGGGTGATTCCTGATCCCTGGAGGAGTCGGCTGAGGGTCACGGGTCCCCAAAGATGAGCCCCGGGTGCTGGAGAGTGACCTCCTTCCCCCGCCTCCCACGGGGAGCTCTCCGCCTGAGCACCCTCACCACCCCCCACCCACCAACCCGCTCATGTTTCCAGGAGGCGGGAAGGGTCAGAGGGGAACTCCTCCCAGACCAGACAGGCCTGTGCCGGCTGCTGGATGACGTTGGCATGGCCCCGCGGGCTCTGCAGGCCAGGGAGGCGGCACCGGAGTCCACTCAGGCCCAGGACCTCAGAGGCCGAGGACCATGGGCACAGGGGAGGGGAGCGGCGGGGGTCTAGAATGGCAGGGCCGGGGACACACCGTGAGGAAGGGGGTGGATGGAGCCTGAGGAAGAGAAAGCCAGGCTGACAGTCATGGTCTCGGCTCTGTCAGGGTTTGGGGGAGGGGACAGCTGCTGTCCCTGCCCAGGAGAGGCTCGTCCTGCAGTGCGTCCTGCGGGCCGAGAGCAGCCCTGGTGGGAGGGGACAGGGCAGGCTTGTCTGGCCACAGGGTTGTGCGGTGGTCTCTGTCCTCCCCTCCTGAGCCCCTCTCCTCTGGCGGGGAGCGGGCAGGTGCTGCCCGCGTGGGCATCAGGTGCTCCATCCCTGCTCTGCCCTCAGCCTCGGCACAGGTTTCCCCCGAGGGTGCAGCTCTCCCTTCCCGACCCTCTCGCCCGGTGCCCAGCGAGGCGCCTCCTGGTGTCCTCAGTGACCAGGCACTTCCTGGGCCCCTCCCGTCGCCTGTCAGACGAGGCGAGCGCCCGGGATGCGGACTGTCCTGAGTGGGTCCTGCAAGAGGTGTGGAGGAGTGTGAGCACCAGGCTCCGTCCCGGGCAGGACACAGTCTGAGAGGGAGCTGGGGACCACCGGCTGCCCACAGCCACGCTGGGCTGGGCCCGGGAGGAGGGGTGCTCCCCGAAGCCAGAGGCAGGAGACCCTGTGTGAGTGGGGGAGCGGCCCTGAGCCAGGCTGGACTCTGAGCTCTGGAGAGGCCCGGGGGCGGGAGGGGGGCCACGCTGAGCGTGGACTAGGTGTTAGTCTTGCCCCTTCCCTACGGAGCCTCAGAGGGAGGGGACAAGGGACGCAGAGCCGGGCTGACAGCGCCTGGCCCCGGGGACACTCTGAGTTCCCGGCTTTCGTAGCCGCCTCCCCACCGGGTTCTCTCACCATCACGGCCATCGCCACCAGCACCACAGCCTCCAAGTGCAGTTAGCGTCACACTGACTCGGCGAGCGTGCCCACCACGCAGTGGCAGCAGCGGGCGCTCTGGGACATGCGTGTGGCCGCAGGGTCTGGTAGGAATCCGGTTCTGCACAGGGCGGGGCCTGGAGCCCAGAGTCAGGAAGAGCTGCAGGGGGAGGCGGAGAGGAGCGGAGAGTGCTTGTGTGGGGGACAGGCCCCTCGGGGAGCCGGCTCTCGGGCGGACAGATGTGGCCATGGCCTGGGACCCGGCAGCCAGAGCTAGTGCCACTGCCTTCCCACCAGCCCCACGCCCGGCCCGCAGCCACCTCACGGAGGAGGTGACCCCCATCCAGGCAGGACTGAGAGTGCTTCCCGCCCGGAGCCAGGCCTCATGCGGGGACTCCATTTCTCCCTGCCCGTGTCAGTGCGGGGCCGGACCTGCTGGTCAGCAGTGTCCCTCCCTGGAGTCTGTCCTACCCGTGAGGCTGACCGGTGCAGCACTGACCGGTGGCAGGTGGCAGGGGCATGTCCATTTCCCAGGACCCTTGAGCTGCTGCTGCCTCCAGCTTCGCGCTGTAGTGCTGGCTCGGGGCCACTAGGAGGCGCCTGCGGCATTCCTGTGCCTCCGGCTTCCTGGCCTGGAGTGGCCGCTGCCCTGCGCTGGGCGCCTCAGCCCGCCCTGTCTCTGGGCTCCTTTCCCCGGCTTTTCATTCCTAGTGTTTGTGGTTTCCTTTCCAGTGGGACAGACTTAACCTGATCAAAGTGAGAACTTATTTGTTCTCCTCCGCCCACCACCCAAGGCCCCGGCCCTGCCAGGGGAGCTGTTTCAGCAGCTTG
>NW_005880908.1:0-6085 GCF_000147115.1 Myotis lucifugus | reverse complement strand
ACCCCGGCCTCTTTCATCCCATTTGTACCCTGGGCAGGGGGGGGGAGCAAAATCATAGGCGTCCTGGGGGGTTGGGGGCTCGCATCAGCATAACTAGTTTTCCTCCTCCATGTCGATGAGGATGTAGTGGTGTTCCCCAGGTGTTAGTCCTCACGCGTCTGAGCCGCACGTAGGAGTTCCCGGAGGAGGAAGGAGAGGGTGTGAGGGCGGGGACACGGAGGCTCGGCAGCCACGGCCTAGAACAGTCTATCGACACAGCTCGACAGCATCGTTGCGTTGAGCCAGTGGCCCCGAGCACCCCGCTCGGCCTCAACACCGAGACGTGGGGCTCTGATGGGACGCGCTGCTGTGGGCGTGGCTGACACGCCCTGTGCCTCCGTTTCTCTACCTTTAAAAGGGCGAATGGCACACCGGTCCCACGGGGGCTCCTGTGGGGTGAACCCTAGGACACGCGCGGCGCCAGGCACTGGGCCCGGACGGGCAGCGCTCAGCAAGAAGACGCTGCCACCTCGTCACGCGCGAGCTCCGCCACATTCACACCCAGTTTCCACCCACACGCCTTCTCATGAACAAAACGGAGCTCAACTTAGTCAAGTGGCCACAGAAGACTGGTCTGACTCCTAAGTAGAATTTACTTTGCCCTCAGCGAACTTCAAACATTCCCTCCTCTAGAATTTCTTCTCAAATTTTTATCCAATTCGCCAGATCTCTCGGCTTTGGGAGGAGAAAGAGAGGAAAGACCGAGCGACGTGAACTTCAGGTTCGGCTTATCGACCCAAATACAGTGGGGCCTTGACTTACGAGTGTCCCGACTAACGAGTTTTTCAAGATACGAGCCGTCTCTCAGCCGATTTTTTGCTTTGAGTTGCGAGCTAAAATTCGGGTTATGAGCCAGCTTCAGATACCCCGCTAGTTGGCGCAGCGAACGTCACAGTGAACGCCACAACATCAGCCCAGCATCACGTGTCTCACTCGTTCACTTTTGATTTGACATACGAGTAATTTGAGTTACGAGTTCCGTCACAGAACGAATTAAACTCGTAAGTCAAGGCCCCACTGTATAGCACTTCTTGTCCAACCACCAAGAACTCACAAATGATAAGCCAAAAAAATAAAAATAAAAATAAAATAAAACAGAATTCAGCCGCCGTTCCAATGGGCAGTGGGAACAGTCCTTCACCAACCCCTGTACGAAACCTTCCAGAAAGACTCCAAGGCACCGCCAGGCCGCAGAGACGGCCCTGGCCCGCGGGAGAGCCCCGGGAGCCGTACCTGGGGACCAGGCTGTCGCCGCCGCGGAGGGTGGTGGGGTCCAGCTCGAAGATGGAGGAGATGTCGTTGCCCTCCGGCACGGACACCAGGGAGTACACCATCTTCTCCTGGGCGTTGCGCAGCCGGCTGCGGGAGGCGTCCTGGTCGGGGTCCGCCTGAGGAGAGGCCTGGGGTCAGGGCCCTGCGTGCAGACCCCGCTCACCGCAGTGCCCGGGAGAGGGAGCGGCGAGGCGAGCGTGACCTCGACAGGAAAGGCACTGGCGTCATGGCGGTCACACAACACGGGCGCCACATCCACGCCGAGAACAGCCCAGCTCTCCCTTCTGGGGTTGCAACAGAGATGTTTAGACCACGGACGGGGTCACGGCCGACCTGAGGGCAGAGCGCTGCGGGGCCCAGACCGCGCCGGCCGATCCGGCACCAGCGGCCGGCAGAGCGGCCGCCTGAGAAACACGTCCGGGGGCTCTGCGCCAGGCCCTGGTGTGAACTGCGGGGAGACTGCCTCGCAGAGAATGGAGGGAAAATGAAGTAAAGACACCTGGACCCTGCCCAGCCGGCGTGGCTCAGTGGTTGAGCATCGACCTATGAACCAGCAGGTCATGGTTCGATTCCCAGTCAGGGCACATGCCCAGGTTGTGGGCTCCATCCCCAGTAGGGGACGTGCAGGAGGCAGCCGATCAATGATCCTCTCTCATCATTGATGTTTCTCTCTCCCCCGTCCCTCCCTCCCTCCCTTCCTCTCTGAATCAATAAAAAAAATACTTTAAAAAAAAAAGAAACCTGGGCCGAGTGTTGGTGAGCAGTGACCCCAGGGAGGCCAAGACACACACCCGAGGGCCAGGCGGACCCTGGAAAGAATGGTCGTTAGTTGTCAGCCACGGAGGGCCACCCACGACGAAGTGGGGAGGGCCTCTGGCTCCGTCAGCGTCTGGCCGGGACGGAAGAAAAAGGCCAGCGAAGGCCGATGACCGATGACGAAAGCGTCCCCAAGAAGCCAGGCACAGAGCCACCTGCCTCAGAAGGTGCCTGCCCAGCGCCTCCGGCGAGAGGCTGCACAAGGTCGGTCTCGGCGCCGTGAGCTGCGTGGGCTTGTCTGTAATGGTTATGTCGCGCTTGCAGGATGCCCACGTGCGCCTGCATCGACTGGGAGCATTTCTGTCCCTAACTGGCTTGGCTCAGGCGGACGCCTGCTCCTCTCCGAGGTGGGGAGGGAGGGAGGGGGGATGAGGGCAGAGGAGAGCGCCTGGGAGACAGCCCCCTGGGCCTGATGCGGGGACTGCGGGCCACTGTCCGCTTTCTCGGCCCATCTGCAGCCCCCACTCCTGTTTGCAAAAAAGAGAAAAATGCTGCTTTTGTCCCCGAGACCGCTGGGTCCTGCTTCTCTCAAGTCTCTAACGCCGCGTGGGAACCGAGAACAAACCCAGGACTCGCGATTCCACCCGCAGGAGCCTGAGCGGCACGGGAGAGGGAGACTGGCCCTTCCCCAAGCCAGGCTCCCTTCAGGAGAAAGGACTGTGGATCGGCCGCGGCGCCACTTTTCGGGTAAATCCCACCCGATTCTGGTGTAAGACACGGGCGCACTACAGGCCACGGGGCCCTTCAGAGACCGGCCCGGAGTCCCAGGAAAACGCAAGGCTGTCAGTCCCTGTGTCTGCGAACGGGCTGGGGCAGCCTCATTCTCCGTGTGCGGTCGGCGGTCGCCCCCTAGTGGGAGGACAAGCACACTGCAGAAGGCCCTCAGAGGCAGGCCGGCCTCGGGGGTCCTTTTTCTCCCCTGGCATCGAGCCTGTGCCCCGAGTGTAGAAGGTTGAGAGCAAGTGACAAAGCAGAGGGCGGTCCCAGGCAGAAGCACAGGCCTGAGGCCAGAGTGAGGAAACACGGGAGCAGAACACGAGGCTTCCTCCCCCCACGTGACCACCTGTTTCCCTGCCCGGAGAGCGGGAAGGCTGCCGGGCCTGCCAACGCCAACGTGCAGAGCGAGCCCCACGCCAGAGCCCGGGAGCCATGTCCCAGGCCTGCACCCGGCCCGCCGCCACCTGGGGAGCAAGACAGAGGGGAGAGGCCCGCACTCTGGGAGGAGCCAAGACGCGGACGAGCCAGGACCGCTATCTGCGTCCTCATCGGCCACATGCCACCGAGAGGGCGGCCCTAACACTTCCACACGTGCCAGCTCCCAGCGGGACTGGAGGACAGGTGAGCTAAGATTCGAATGTTCCTATAACTTACGAAGCGGCCGTTTCCTGAGAACTCCCTAAGGCCCTCCATCCGCACAGCCCGCGCCTGGTCCTTACGGCAAGTGCCCTCGCACAGCTGCGGACGAGGGAGTGAAGGCTCAGAGAGGGAAAGCAGGGGTCCCGAGTCACACAGCGTCTGAGCGCTGGGCCCGCTATCTGAACGCTCCGTCACCGCCTTACTTTCCGTCACACACTCCAGGTCCACCTGCACATCAGACCTCGCTGCACGACACCCAGTGACCTCCGGGGACCGCACGCTGTCCCCTCGACGGCAGCACAAAGACCGGGAACGCGCGTCGGGACTGATGGGCAAAACCGCCTCCAGAGCAAGGTCCAGCCGGCGTCAAGATTCCTGCCCACGTCCTAAAGTCCACTCCTGACTCTGCAGAAGCGAGAACCCGTGGCCAGACAAGGGGGTCTGCGCAGATGGCGGCTTTAACTCCACAGAGTAAGTGACACCGCCCGCCCCGCACACGCACTCCTTGGAAATTCTGGATGAGTGACAGGTCAAGGTCAACAGCACCAGGATGTTTGTTTGTAAAAGGCCGCTGTCTACAGGGGCCGTCACCTCTGCAGCCTAGGAGTCTTCCCAGAGCCATCGGAAACTGCCCGACTCACAGTGGAGACCCTCTGAGTAAGCACGCGAGGAGCATCATGACGGAGTCTCGTGAACCAATCAGGACGCGGGAGGCATGACTGCCCTCAAGGGAAGCACAGACAAGACCCTCCTCGGAGGCGGCCAGAGGCGTCCCCGTGTCCCCAGCACCCGGCACAATGGTAGTTCCTTCAATGGGGGCAGGACACGTGGCCTCGCCCTACCAGGCGAGGAGAGAGGCGCTGGCCCATACTTACTGGGGGCTGAAACTCCAGGCATTCTTCCTCAAAGTCAGGGTCTACCTGATGGGAAAGAATCATCGGGAAATTAAAACACCCGCCGATTTCTCACGGGCTCTGCCCCCACTCGTGGGAGACGCCAAGGCCTGCGGGCGTCGCTCAGCAGCTGAGGACGAGTCCCTTCCCTCTGTTCACGAAACCAGCATGCCACAACGACACACGTCACAGGAGCACACCAGGCCACAGGTGCACGACACGCCACAGGTGCACGACACGCACGGACAACCTCCCGCCACCGACGGCCGGCACTCGGGCACGGACAGCAGAGCAGGAACTCGCTAGCAGAACAGCCGTGAGGAGCCCGAGACACGGGCAGACCAGCTGGTCCGGTCACAGACCAGCCCGCTCACTGTACTGAGAACTAAGACGTCTGCGGGCTCAGGAGGCACACGCGCCTCAGAACATGGCGAGCCCCGTGGTTTCGGCCGAGCCGGGGAACCGCCCGAGGCTCCGTGTCAATTTAGTCTGGTCCTCAGCGCTCACATATTTCAAAGCCACCAGTTCGTACGCGTGTCGGGCTCCCAGGGGGCTGGGTGCGTGAGATTCGGGCTTCCCCGGTCAGCTGTGGGCCAGGCTCCCCGAGAATCTCTGAGCAGCCCCTCCGCTGGCCCTGGGCAGCGAGGTGTCGTCTGATGTACGCCTGGGCCCTGATGCCAACATGCATCCTACAGGTTGCGGCAGATCAGAGTGAAACTCGACATCTGTCACCCGGGAGGATGGCAGGCCCCTTGGCACAGAAATTAAGAGGTAAACTCTTGCCCTTGGACAGTGAGTCTTGCCTTTCTTCCAACACCCTTCCCAGCCATGTCTCCGACGTTGGCTTCTCGCGAGCAGAAGATGAGGTCCTGCCTACGCCACGAATGCTCTGAGAGCCAGGTGCTCACGGAGCTAACTGTGCCGCACTGCTGCCGGCTCCCCGTGCCGGGCGTCAGGACAGTGTGCCCTGGTCATTCCCGTCAGGAGCGGGCGGAAGCGGGAGATGTGGGGAGAGCGGCGTGAATGAGCAAAACGGAACAACAGTCCTACACCCAGACTACCGTGTTTTTTTGTTTTTGTTTTTTAAATCTACTCTCGTAGCAGCTGTCAAATATTCAGCGCAGCATGACCACTGCAGTCACCACGCTGTCCCTCACATCCCCAGGACGGCACTGCCTTCTGGCTAACGTTCTCCCCACATCTCGGTGGAAATCGGTGTGAAGTCCTCGGCGTGTAACCGCCCTTCGTTACCTTTTCTTGTCTGTACGCAGGGGAAGGAGGCAGAGGAAACAGAAGCAGGACGAGGAGCGAGGTGTCTGCAGGACCTAAGCCCTCGGCGGCCCAGTGCCCGGGTGGGGCGGACGGGGGCGGCGTCCGCCTGGAAGGAGGAAGCCCGCTGCCACTCACCTCTGCGGCCAGGTAGTGCCCGGTGGCCAGGTGCTTGAACCGGAAGAGGCTGTTCCAGTACCCGGCGCCTCCCCGACACGGGTCGTGCTGGACCACCTGGGAGAGGGGGAGGTGGTCAGGGTGCGAGAGGTGTCAGCCACGCCAGGACATCGCACACAAATCACAGTCCAGCCGAGACATGGACCAGCTGACACACCCAGACAGACACACGGAAACGCTAGCAGTACATCTCCCGGGACCCCACGTCTACCGGCCAAGGGAGCGGCTGCAGCGAAGAGATCAGTGGTTTTGAGGGTTTGCTT
>NW_005880907.1:0-6085 GCF_000147115.1 Myotis lucifugus | reverse complement strand
AGGAGGAGCAGGCATCACCCCAGTGCTGTGGATACGCTGCTGGTTCCACCTGAAATCCCACCCCCTGGAGCCCACCTGTCATGACACAGGCGGTGTGGTGATGGGGAGGGCACCAGTCCCCAGACAGAGGCGCTAGTGTTCACTTGCCATCAGTGCACTGCGGCTGCCTGGACAAGGAACCTCCTGCACTCACAACAGCCACCACCGTGGAGAATGAAGGTACATCAGAGACATGTCTGTGTCCACCTTTCCTCAGGCCACCCAGGGCTTTCCTGGCTGCAGGGCCTCCATTATCCATGCAAGTCCCCCTTGTAGTTGCACTTTCTTTCCAAGCCCCGGGGAACCACCTGTGCAGGATGCAGGTGATGCGATGGGGAGGGCCCCCATCCCTCCCCTGATGGGAGGGCCTCTTACTCCCACTTCCCATCAGAACAACTGGGGCCCATCTGGCCAGCACACAGGCGGTGCCCTCACAGGGAGATGTCTCACCTGTGATGGAGGCCACTGTGTCACCGCCTGCCATCAGATCACTTGCAGCCCAGCTATCCAGTGATGGGGACAGCACACCTGCAAAGGCTGGATAGGCTTATGGAGCCCCATTCATACTGAGCCTTGGGCACCCCTGACCCAAAAGGTAGTGCTATGGGGGAGAGCACCAGGCATCTCTACACAGAAATGTCTACTCTCAGTCAAACACCTGCCTCCATCCCCCAGGTTCGGGTGCCCCTCTCACTTTGGAGGAGCCAGGACTGTGTGTGGAGGCTCCTGCTCAGAGCAACGGTGCCTGTGCTCGGGCAACGCTACCTGTGCAGTTGGGCATCTGCCCAGGGATTCCTAAGAGCCACCAACCAGTTCTATCACAAATCTCAGCCAATTAGGACACCTTCCTCCACACACTGTGTGTAGCAATGGACTGTGCTCCACTGGGAAAAGGCTTCGCCCCTTCAAGTGGAACTTAACCTGCTGGTCCTACATCAAGTCAGAGGGCCACACCGCAGGGTCTGTGTGCTTGGGGCAGGCGGCCTTTGAGGTTGAGAACAAATGAGCCCAGGTGAGAACTACCTGCAACTTACATCCCTTCAGTAGCCTACCCCTAGTTCAAACCCTTGTTCTGGCCTGTGAAACCTCAAAATCTGCTAGCCTACCCACTCCTGTGCCCTCCCTGCCTTGTATCTTCTGTATCAGCACATAGAACTTCCTTCTGTGTTTCCAAATCACCATTCTGTGCTCATGCTGTTCTCTCCTTCTAGATACCTCTGGCCCTGACAACCTTCCCCATCTTCAATTTGATAATCCTTGCCCATCATTTAAGACTTTTCTCAGGCATCTTTCATTGAAAAGTCTCCTCTGTCTCTTGTCCCATCTGGACTAGGTGCAACTCTTTTATGTCCTGGGAATCCTCCATGCACATCTCAGCCCTCATACTTATCAGATTGTATTATAATTGACAGTTGATACCTCCTGTTTTCTCCCTAGAACATGAGGTCTTTGATGATGGATGATGTTTCATTCATCTCTGAATCTTTTGCAACAGATTTATCTTCTATCTCACACTAGCACTAGGCACTAGGCACTTCTATCTCACACTAGGCACTAGGCACTTCTATCTCACACTAGTGTCTCATAGTAAAACCCAGAACCCAAATCTATCCATAGCTGTTCTATAAATTGGTTCAAAGATGTCTTCATTTTTCATAATATTGAATATATTTTAATGTAATGGATTAACTATAATATAAAATAAAGCTTTTGCGAGGTAATTTATGAAACTAACTCCTTACTCTTTCCTTTTTTGGGAGAGCACTAAATAAAAAAAAATGGAGAAAGAAATATACAGCTTGTAATATCCCCAAACAATCACCTATCAACATTGATGAAGATCTCACACAAGTAAATGTGAATCAGAAGAAACTTACATCCCAGAGCTGGGATCAAACAGCTTTTGAAAACGCGTTCGTTCATGACACTGGTTGGAAAACAGGTAAAGTGTGGTGCATTTGGTTTGGGACTTCATAGGTGTGTAGTGCATAAAGGTGTGATTCGATTAGTTTCATTCTCTTTTATTCGTACTATCAGCTGGACAGAACCTCGATGCAAAGGAAACCCAAATGGAATATAGAAAATTGGAAGTTTAGCCACCATTTTAAAAATGTGTACAAAAAATTAAATGATTAAAGTTGTAAGGTCATGTTCCCGAATGATATAACAATAATGATACCTCCACTAGAAGATGCGATAAATATGTCATACATAGTTAATGTAATCTAATCATTCCACCACTTGTTAATCACTTACTCAATCAGGATTTGCTTTTCTTGAATAATACTTTGATCTGGTCTGTATTCAGTAATTGCATATAAAAAAAAGCAATGGACTATAGTTAAATTTTAAGAAAAGAGAGTACTAGCCCTTGAATATAAAAGTTTAAAATTACTGTATATGTAGAATCCTTAGAAAGCATTCTCCAAGTGTTTTGCCTTGAGACAATGTTTAAAAAAACATGCAAAATACAATACCATAAAAAATCTAATAAATGATAAATAAAATAGTGTTTAAAAATGAACAGCTTTGTTTTTCTAATATATTTTAAAAGAAATTATATGTATATCAATAAGTTAAGTAACACAATATCCTCATGAGAAAAGATTAGAAACCATTTCAAAATTATATTGTGCGTGTGTGAGGTGGTTTATATTAGTGAAATTTCCTCTATTTCCATATGGGTAAGCCAGTTATTGGCATGTAGCATTTAGGTTTACATCCCATTAGAGTAGCATTTTTCTACATCACTGCCTGATACATATAAGTACCATAAAAATGTGTTGAATGAAAACTTAGGACATTTATTACATTATAATGTCTTCATTAGATTCATACAAGTAGATGTCCCAATCTTGACATTTCCTGTCCCGGCTTTGTAGGCTGTTACCAGGCAGCGAGGCGTGTCCTCTGGGCAGTTCTCAGTGGAGGGAGGTCAGCACTTGGCCTTCAGAGGCTCACCTCTGAGCTCACTGCTGCCTGATGCAGTGCAGTGCGGCCTCGAGCAGGTTACTCTCTGTGACTCAGTCTCCTCATCTGAACAGTAGGTGTAATGACGTCTCCTTCCTAGGACTGTGTGAGGACCGAATGTTTCCTACATGTAAATCTCTTAGTGTAATGCATGCCACATTGTAAGGGACAGATAAATGTTGACCGTATTATTAGTGTGTTGTTGAGGTTGTTATTATTATTTTTATTATTAGTGGATGTTTCTACCTCTAGCGGTCTGGCCAGTATGTTGTTTTCAGCCTCTAATGCCCACAGTGGTTTCTGCCTCGTGCAACAAAAACCATGTAAGTCTGATTGAGAGAGATTAAAATCTTGCATTAGGCTCTCAAGGCAATCATTAATCTCCAGATGACGCTTGAAATACAGATAAATCTGCCTCGGAACTCAAATGAGGAGAATTTAAGATTCTGAAAGTTGTCTCTCAGGGTTCAAACAGGAGAGGGCTAAAGCCCCTCAGAATGGGTGTTCACCTGCCTTGCTGCAGCCTGGGGCAGAGGTTCTGAGCTCATGGAGCCTGGGGTGAAGGGTGGAGGGATGAGGAGGGGGCGGGAGCAGACGCCTGATAGAGATGAGCTGGGAGTGAGGAGGTGGGAGCACTCCCAGGAGGAGGCTTTTCTTCTCTCCACTCGGTCCTTCCCCTCCACGCTGTCCCCTCACTGGCATCACAGGCCTTCGGGAAGCAGAGCTCTGGGGGGACCAGAGGACAGGGCAGGGGCGCTGGCCGGCTGTCTTCTGCTGTGATGGCCCCAGCATCTAAGGTCTCCGGGTCACTTCACATTTGTGGCAGGCAGGTACATTACCTATATTGTGCAGCCACAATGTCAGCTTCCTAAATCGCAACTTATTTTAAAAAATTTATCCAATAAATGATTTTCTTAATGTACCTTTAAGTAAAGGAAATTTAGTTGAAATCTGTAATTCTGAGTTTTAGAAATCTAGATGCAATTTTATTGCCTGCGTGTGCTTTCAGTGGAAATTAATTTCACTAATGACTACCGTCTCGGTGCAGGAGTTTCAGAAATGGAGTTCAAAGCAACAGGAAAACCTGTCCCAGGAGAAAATGAACTTGTCATCTGATGGATCAGAACATTGTTTAGAAGGACAAAACTCCACTTAAGATAAGTCACTGGTTACTACTTCATTTTATATATCACTGAGCTTTTATTTAGCACATAATTTTATTCTATTTGTTATAAGTTGTTGAAATTTATAGTTATATTTTGTTTACTTTTTAATATCTGCCTTTCTCACGTGACTAAGTTCAGTAGCACCCAAATTTCATTTTCCACTTACTGGTAACTGAGAATGCCACACTACAGATGATCAAGAAACGTTGATGAGAAAATGAATGAATGAATGTTTTTTCCATATCCCCGTAGGAAAAACGGGGGCAGGATATTTATCAATATACTAGCGAATTCAAGAAATAAAAAAATAAAATGAAGAAAATTTCAACTTCAAACTATTCAAAATAAATATAATAAATGATGAGTGTGGGATGAAATAAACACTTTCAAACATTTCTGGAGAGAGTATGAGTGGTAGACTTTCTGGGAAACAGTTTGTTGTTTTTATCAAGAACTTTAAATATTTCATTCTCAGTTCCCACCATTTTAATTTGTAGCAATTTAGTCTAAAACATAATTAAAGACTTGCTCAAAAAATGGGGAAAGATTCATTTACACTAATATTAAGTTCAAACAAAGGGAAATGATTAGATACATTATGAAATATTACATATCTTGTAAAAATAATGTTTTTGAATGATTTACATAAAATGGTTCAACATTAGACATTAATGCTTTTTAATTTTTTAAAGATATGAATGGGTAGGGGAAGCCAGGGGATTGTCAAGGTTGGGGAAAAAAAAGGACACATATGTAATACCCTTTGTAATAGTTTAAGCAATAAAAAATAAATAAATAAATAAATAAATAAATAAATAAATAAATAAATAAAAGATAAATAAAATAATAATAATAATAAGCAAAAAAAGATATGAGTTGTTTAAAAAGTATGAAATAGTATACATGGTATCAGAATTTCAACTTTATAAAACTCATTAGAGGCTGAGAGTACAGATTGAGTCAAATGAACCAGGTTTGAGTACTGACTCTGCCATTTAGTTGTGAGTTAAAGACATGGCATTATACAAATTGTTTAATTTACCTAATTAAATTTTTATTTTTTCATGTAAAATTGACATATTATTATTAGCCTCTGCTTATGCAGTTATTATGCGGATTAAATGAGAGAATGAATTATTTCTAAGATAAAAATAACTGAGGGAAATCAAGAAAACATTGGATTTCTCTCTTTGTGATGGCATACAGGAGACTTTCCCCTTTAAAATTCACATATTATCTAAATCACCTATAATGAAACTATTCTTTTATGATCCAAAATAGCTATTGATAATAAAAAAGAGTCCTCTTAAAGGACTCAAATTTTTTTAATGTGAGTGAGCACATTCATATTTATAACTTATAATTTCTTTTTTAAATATGCTACGTATTCTTAATGAAAACACATTTATCAAGTTTTGTTTGTCAAGGAAATAAACATCAGTTCATTAAGCACATAACATTCTCACTTCTGAGAGTTTAATTCTCTCACAATATCACTAATTTAGAACAAAGATGAATATCAAGAAAAACTCTGACAACAACATAAGCCCTGAACCAGCAAAATAAATGGTAGAGAATCTGCACTAAACCTCATATATTTCCTTATTCAAAAGCCCCTCAGTCTTCTCTCAGTGCCATTGTCTGTCCGTTGTCTGTCTGTGTAAACTCTCTCCATGCCATTGTGTGAGCAGGGGCCTGAGGGGCACCCTTCATCCACTTGCCCCTGTTTTCTGGCCTCCGCCTTCCACAGTCACGTTTCCCCGGGCTGTCCCTAGATGGTGTGGGAGGTCAGAGGGAAATTCAAACCACCTTTGTGTCTTACTTGGCTTATTGAATGTTTCTGAACTGGTCTCCTCCTCTCTAGTCTTCATCTCTTCCATGTCACCCGCTCCTCCCTCCTCCCGCCCCCT
>NW_005880906.1:0-6087 GCF_000147115.1 Myotis lucifugus | reverse complement strand
AGCTTACTGAATTCAAATGATAAAAAACTTATGTCTTGCATTTTTGAAGTTTATTCTTAAAAATGTTACTGATTGAGAAATGCTGAATATTTGCTAAAAGTTTAAGGTTCGGATTGAATTGGGAAAAACTGTGTGTTGTGGTAGCTAAATGCCTTTGCTGAATGGATGTCTGGTGAAAGTGTGTGAGTGTGGTAGGAGGGGGCCTGCCCTCTCCTTTCCTTTGTGTGGCTTCACAACTTTGGTCAGGCGGGCATCTGAGTGAGGATCTGTGAAAACGGGTCACCCCCTCCCTTGTCTGTCTCTCGTCACCGATCATCATGAGGTCGGGAAAAAGTAAACCTGCTGTTCTTAATTACATGTTAAAAAAATTTTTAAAGGGGTACAATAGAGATTGTGGAATTGGAATGAATGCTGAAACATTGAGGAAGCATGAGTGGACAGCTGTTTGTTTGTGTGGGACTAGCCAATTTGCTACCGAGATGGGGGACTGGATGCAGTCTTAACTCCTCCGGTAGGTTCTCACCAAAACGTTGGTTGAAAATTCTGTTCTGGAACATGGGTGCCAGGAGTGCCCCCACGCTCATCTGGGGAGTTGGGCATTGTTTTGTTTATCTGCTCAGCTCCAGAGAGAGTGTGAATACAAGTGTTTTGTCTATTTTGGCTGCTCATTACTAGTCTGTGTAAAGTGAAAGTTACTTAGATTTATTTTGCATTTCTGTTAATTCATCTGGCTGAAGGCTTAGGCTGGACCCCGAAATAGTCTGCAAAATCTCTTAGCAGCTGCGAGAATCATTTTTGTTCTCAGAGTCTTTTGCTCACTATTAAAGGGGAATCCGCCCACTTAGTTAATATAAATTTCTATCAGTTGCTTTCTCCTGGGTTGTAAATTCGCTGTATTAAATTGAAATTTTGAAGTTCTAGGATAGAGTTAAAAGCTGGCTAAATTCCAAGATTGCTTGTAAGAAAAGCAAGAGAGAAGTCTTTTCAAGTTAACTGTTTGCTTAGCAAATTAACAAAGTAGCAAATTTCAAAGAACTTGTTATTCATGGTTTTCTTTTCTCTTTAGTGGACAGCTCCGCAGGTCTCGGAGAGATTTACTGCCTGTGACTGTATTTTGTTTAACTTGCTGTTTTCAATTGGTCTTTCCCTTCCTCCCTCATCCTGATTCTGAAAGCATCTGTAACTGAATGTTACAGATGCACCCGTTATATTTCCAGGCCGACTCTGTGAGGAAAAGCAATCGGGCCTGGCCTGAGAGAAAGGGGGTGGGGGTGTTGGCAGTTAAGTTACTGGCTGCAGACCTAACACGTCTTATCAATGAACTTCAAGGTCACAAGAAGTAACTGTAAACAATGTAGTCTTTCTCTGCCCTAGGTTATTCTTTTTAACCCTTCCAATGCTAAATTAGACCAATACCTGTTCTTAGTTTGATCACAAAAGGTCTAGATATATCTTAAGAGTAAAAATACATTTAAAATGTGTTAAAACCCGCAGCCACCCTGGTGATTTAGAACTGTTTGCCAGGCAGACTCGGCCCCTGAGAGCCAGGTCAAAGAAGGCGGGGCTGAGTGCCTGAGCTGCCCGCAAGCCCTGAAGCCCCTGGTGGAGAAGAAGCGGCGCGTGCGTGGATCAACGAGAGCCTACAGGAGCTGCAGCAGCTGCTGGCGGACACCGAGGTGCAGGCTAAGCTGGAGAATGCCGAGGTGCTGGAGCTGACGGTGCTGCGGGTGCTGCGGCGCAGGGTTCGTGGGCACAAGCAGCTGCAGGCAGAAGCCAGCAAGCGCTTCGCTGCAGGCTACATCCAGTGAACCCCCTGCTTGAGTCCATACCACTGTGAAAGGGCAGTGGCTTCCAAGATTTGCTGGAGGACGCTCTGGCCGGGCCCCAGGAGACCCTAGGTGGAGCAGCTGGCTCACAGGAGGGGCTGATATCTCCTTCAAGTGCACTCCCTTGAAAAAGGCCTGGTTGCTGCTCTGCCACAAAGGGAACTGGTAGAAAGGCAAGAAAGCAGGGCCCTAAGAGTTAACAAAAGGGCACTCTCCCTGGACCCGGGAGCCATCAGGACTTTAAAATTCTCCAAGAGAGGAGGAGTCTGACTCAGAGACTGGCCGAAACCTCGTTGGGTTAGAAGAACCAGAGGCTGCATATTGAACTTATAGATTGCAGTTTGCTGGGCAAAGGTCCAAACCCAGTTATATAGGGGTTAAACTACCTGTGTACAATAAAACAACTTTCTCCTGTGCCAGAATATATTTTAAGAAAATTGAATGCACGATAGACCAGTAAGCTGGGAGCAAATGCTTTGCGTTTGCCTCCCTAAACAAAGGTTAAATCGTTTATGTCAATCTGATTAGTGTCATTTGTTGTCCACACCCAAGGACAAATGAAGTTAGAAAATAAGCCTTATTTTAATTAATTCTTTTATTCAGGAGGAGCCAACCCGGTCCCTCCCTGCAACATGAATGATAAAATGTATATTAAGGAATTTTAAAATTGCTCAAACCTTGCTGTCTTGGGTCCAGTTCTGCGTGTGTAAGAAGGAACAGAGTAAAGTTTAGTAGCAGAAGTAAAGAGGCAGGCAGGGCAGAAGCAGGCCAGAAGAAGCTGGCAAGGCCATCCAAACCACCCAGCCGCTATTAGCCAGAGCCGCCTGAGGCAGACCTCCTCGGACTGGCAACAGCTGACTCCGACTAGGACAGACTGGGCTTTTTCCAACTGGGCCCCCATGAGCCGATGGTCAAAATGAAGATCGGGGCCAGACTGTGAACTTTATGGTTGATACAGCAGCAGAGCACTCGGTAGTTACTCGGAAGGTACCTCCCCTCTCAGGGCAGGAAGTCACCATTATTGGAGCTACCGGTACCACAGCTGCAGACTATTCTGCCGCCCCTGCCAATGTCAGTTAGGCGGCCATCAGGTGGTTCATGAATCCCTATATTTACCAGTTGACCTGGTCCCTCTAATGGAAGCAGAAACCACTTTTGCCCCAGATGGCTCAGCACAGCCTTGCCTAGGTGAAGAGACTTCTCCAATAATCCTGTCCTTAGCAGTGCCGAGAGAGGAAGAATGAAGACTTTACACCCCCCAGCCAAAGGCCTCCACATCTGTTCTTGTCAGGCCACCATCAGGGGACTTGGGCAGTGTTCCTGTTATCTGCCAAAATTCCCAAGACTGTAAAAGTACTTGTTCACTGAAAATGTATAAATGTAAATGTTTATTTAATGTTTATATATCTACTTAGATATAAATACTTATAAATAAATAAAAACCCCGGTTAGTTTCCTGGTGTATTCTGGAGCAGCCTATTCAGTCTTGACAGAGCCAATGGGACCAATAACATCTAAGAAGACACCGAGAAGACACCGGTTCTAAGAGCCACCGGACAAACTGCCTTTTTCCTTGGACATCAAAGAGGACTGTGAACCTCAAAAAGAACACGGTAACTCATTCGTTTCCAGTCATGCCAGAATGCCTGTACCCCTTACTTGGACGTGATCTCTTACAGAAATTACAAGCCACCCATAAGCTTGTTCGAGATGCCCTGCCAGTGCCACCTCGGACTCTGTACATCCTTTCCAGCCTGAGGACTCAATGTGGGTAAAGAAGTTCACGACTCCAGGACTCACCCCAACTTGAAAAGGACTATACCTGCAGAAAGTTGTATAATAGACTCAGATGATGCCTGCATCTTCATAGACATGGCTTCAGAAAGACAAGGACACTTTTACCTTATATAGAAAGGTCAAAGAGTGGACTTTAGTCACCTCCCCAAAATGTTTGTATAGCCCTGCCATACCTCATGTTTAATAGCGGAGGATTTGGCTGCCTGAAGCGGCCATGATGCCAATATTATGTTTCATTGTATTGATATGTTATATTAACCTTTGATTCTCTTGCAGGTTTGAATGTATGCTGGCTATCCTGGAAGGGGACTGTGTGGGGTGAACCCCAAGAGTAGAGGGTGTCTAGCTGCCAAGAGGGCAGGTGCCCAACTGGGCAAAGAAGAATACCCATCAGGTTTTGGTCTCTACTAAGAGACAGCTAACAGTTGGCAGCCTATACTGTCAGGGGTGGTACAAATCTCAGCTGTAGAGAGCTGGGAAAAGCCTATTTGGAATAAAAGGTCTGAGGCATGGTTGTGCATTTTTAAAGGACATAAAAAGAAGGTTTAAAGGCTAATCTGAAAGTATAAAATTTAAAAAGGTTGTATATATAATAAAAAGGAGAAGAAAAACGTTGAAAGGACTAACAAGAAAAATCAGAAGATCTTAGAGCAGATCAGTATGTTTTTCTCCTTATATAATTCCTCTGAAATCTGGCAATGCTTAATAATAAGTCATGGCAATACATTTCTTTGCATGAAATCAATAAGACCGGTTTTTAATAGTAATTTTATTAACCGGAAACTTTGACTGGAATATCATGTTTTAAAGAAACCTGTCTGAGCTCTGAAGATTTGAAGCCAATAAGAGTGCCACAGGAAAAGCCTGGTATCCTGCTTGGGAGCCCTGAAGATGGCTGGCGCTGGAGCGTCAGGCCCATGCCCTACCATCACTGGTGGTTGGTAAGAGTAGAAGGGGAGCAATAAGGATGCCTCTGCATCCCTGAGGAACCCCCACTCACTCTGGGCCGCAACGAGTAGGAGGGCTACTGAGATGGGCTTAAATCCTAGAGCGTGGGCTCAGGTGGAGTTGCTACAGGTGAGGGATTCACCTAACGCAGCAGATACTGCAGGCAGGCCTGATGGCAGCTGAATGGCTTGGCTTCCTGGCCCTACGGGGCACCTTAAGATTCAATCATGAAATTCCAGCAAAGGTAGTCAGTTACCATTCTTATTGTGTTTATGCAAACATCAGGCCAAATTGAATACAGTAAATAAATTAATATTGATTTGGCTTTTTGATAGCCATAGAGGAATTTTAAGAAGAAAAATCCTATTTCAATAAAGGTTGTTAAAACTAAAATGGTTTCTTTCCCTTCCACCGGACCATTTGTTATAGTTTGTCTCTGCCAGGTCACAAGCCCAGTTCCTTCTGTGCCCAGGACAGCAAGGAGCCTGACTGGAAGGTGACCTCTAACGAGGCACACCCGCTGCAGATCACCCTCAACAAGACAGCGGACCTCGGTGGACCCCTTGTAATCCTCCTGATGCTGTTGACTTTCGGCCCTTGCATTATTAACAGACTAGTCCAACCGGAATCAACCAAATCAGTGGTCAGAGTGTGCCCCCACCCCCCAACCCCAAGCCCTATAAATTCTTTGTTCTCTTGGTACTAGGGGCTCTCTCTTGCATCCAGTAATGGAGGCAGGAGGGGGACCAAGTCCCGGGCTTGAATAAAAGACCCTTTGCTTTTGCATCGGAAAAGGCTCCCTGGTGGTGGATTATTGGGGACCCAGAACTCTGGGCATAACAGCATTTCACTGTATATAGATACATTACAGTTTAAATACATGATGCAATTCATTAAAATAATTTTTAAATACTTTTTAATGACATAAGAAAATGTTCATGCTACATTAAGTTTTAAAAAAGAGGTTTCATGCCCTGGCTGATGTGGCTCATTTGCTTGAGTGTTGTCCCAGGCACTTAAGGTTACTGGTTTGATTCCCAGTCAGGACACATGGTCAGGTTATGGGCTCGATCCCCAGTTGGGGTGGGCGTGCAGGAGGCAGCTGATTGGTGTTTCTCTCTCATATTCATGTTTCTCTTTCTCCCTCCCTCCCTCTCTCCCACCCTGCCTCCCTTCCTGCCTCCCTCCTTCCCTCCATCCCTCCCTTCTTCTCTCTCATAAATCAATAAAAAAATATTTTTTAAAAGAGGTTACATTTGAAACCTATATATTATTAACCAATATCACTACAATAAATTAAATAAAAATTTAAAAAGCAAAAACAGGGAGAACCAAGATGGCGGCATAAGGTATATACCTGTATGTGCCACCCCCCACAACCACATTAAAACTACAACTAAAAGACAAAATGGCTATCATCCAGAACCACGGGAAAGCTGGCTGAGTGGAAGTTCTACAACTAGAAAGAAAGAAAAATGCACATTTAGACTGGTTAGCAGGTGTGGAGGCGCCAAGA
>NW_005880905.1:0-6089 GCF_000147115.1 Myotis lucifugus | reverse complement strand
CAGTGCACTGTGGACTCACATGCCCATTTCTCATACTGTATTCAACTTGCTTATTCTTCTCACCAGTACCGTGGCTCTTCAGTCTTCCCATTTCCACTTGGTTCATTAATTTCTGCACCAGCCTCTTCAAGACCTGGGGTTTAAACAGGGTGAGCAGCTCTTCGGAGAAAACATTTATTGCTAATAAGATGCAATTGCTCTTTTATTGTGAGGTTTTCTGAGGAATATAAACAGACTCACAACTGTGAAATGCACTTGATGTAATTGTCCTTAACTCACAAGCCTGCAGTCTGTGTTTTCAATGTAAAAAGGCCTCTCTGCCCCCTTGCTTAGAGATGGCTCATGCCCCAGCTCGCGGATTGTCCCTAAGCGGAATGGACAGGGGCGACCTGTCAGCAGGGCTCCCACTCCCAGCACTTGAAGACAGTTATATCACCGGGAAAATAGGGTTTGGTGACTTAGAGGTTCATTATTTAAAAGTGAAAGTCTGGTCCATTTGTTTTGTATCACAGATTAGTAGACCCATGTGGCCCTGATTGGCAGGGTCACGGCTTGTGTTGTAAGCAGCTGTGAGGCAGCAGCGCCCCTTCACCAGATGTCCCCCCTCCCCTCTTTCCTTCCAACTCCTTACAACACATGTTAGATACAGCATCTTGCTAAGCTACCTGTTGTTCTTTGAGACCATAGGTGTGTTGCCGCAGTAACTATATAGTCTTAAGTACCTCATCACTGGCACTATATTAAGAGTTTATTCATCTTTCTACGACTCAGTTTCTGTATCTGTGCAGTGGAGGTGATAGCACCTCATAATTTGCATGTGACCTTTAGATATGATGACCTACACAGAAGGTGCCCAATAAATTGGAGCTATTGCCACATATTCAGCTACTATAAGCACCAGGGAAGTGTTTATCTTATTCGTTACTATTGTCCCAGTGCCTTATCTGGCAGATGGTAGGTATTTGGTAGTTCTGTTGAATGAATGTAAGCATGCATAATGAATGAATGCATGAAGCCCCTACAAAGAGGGAAACATGAACAGCGTTTGGCTTTTGTGGAGAAAGAAAATGGATATGTTAAGAAAACTGAGTTTTAATGCTGAGCCTGCCATAAGTTAGTTTTGAGAAGGACTTGTAGGTTTTCTCAGCCTCAGATTCTTTACCTGTAGATGGGGTACAGTGCCTACCTTGCCTTTCTCAAAGAGCTGATAATAGGCAACTGTATATAAACATTTTTAAATGAGCATAGGGAAAAGAAAGCAATAACACAATATGCCAGCAATGAGAGTGTGCATTGGGACCCATTAAAAGGAAGGATGGAGAAAGCACAAAAATGCATAATCTTGGATGCCAAGGCTCCCTGGAGCCGCAGATGAGCTGCACTGCGTGTGAATGAGACAGTCAGGAGAGAGGGGCCTGACACAGCAACATAGAAGCAGAGGAAAGAGAACCAGGACAAAGAGCAAAGAAAGGTTTATTGAGTATTTAAGTAACTGATGCTGAATCAAATAGTGGGAAAAGGTTTGGTTAGATATGGGGAATAAATTACAAATTTGTATGCAATGTAAATACCTTTTATAATCCTATATAATTAAACCCTAATATGCAAATCGACCAAGTAGCAGAATGACCAGTCACTATGATGTGCACTCAAAGCAGGAGCTGCCCCCAACCGGAGAACTGGACCATCTGCCCCCAGAGAGGGAGGTGAACAACGGTGGTGGTGGCGATCAGAGGGCGAGGCTGGCCAGCGAATGCCCAGCCAGTCGCCTCCCATAAACTAGCAGTCGAACATCCCCCTAGGGTGCAGGCCAGGCTAAGGGACACCCTCTCCCCCCACCACCACCCCCATGCATGAATTTCGTGCATCAGGGCTCTAGTATGTATTCAAACCTTTGAAGATCATTTTGGATGATATATGTAGAAATACTTTGCAAAGTATAAGATGTCAGATAGGAATAAAATTACTTGGTATTTTTTAGCAAAGCCATCTAATTAGTGAGTATACCATAAAATCACTTAAAACTTTGAGATTGGGAGTATTAACAGTTCCTGCTTAACAAAGACTCAACGTCTTCCCCATCGAAACAACTAAGAATGCCTTGAGATGGGGTGGAAATCACAAGGCTTCACAGGTTCCTATTGGACATTAGGACTTTCATCCACCTCGAATTCCTTATGGAATGAAGTAAGGTTTTAATAAATAAAATGTATGCTGCCCTGACCAGTTTGGCTCAGTGGATAGAGCTCGGCCCGTGGACTGAAAGGTCCCAGGTTCGATTCCGGCCAAGGGCATGTACCTTGGTTGCGGGCACATCCCCAGTGGGAGGTGTGCAAGAGGCAGCTGATCGATGTTTCTCTCTCATCGATGTTTCTAACTCTCTATCCCTCTCTCTTCCTCTCTGTGAAAAATCAATAAAATATATTTTAAAAAAATAAAATTTAATTTAAAAAAATAAAATGTATGCTTAAGTCTTTGGCAATAATCTTAATGTTCCAATTTCCAAACAATTAGAAAAACTTTAAGAAGAGACTAATTAAGTCAACTTATAATCTCTTTCAGATAGTTTGATCTTTCTTTATACCTTAAACTAAAGGAATATTAATACACAACATTGTTAATACACAGGCATTCTATCCATAATTTACTGTATGTTGTACATCTTAAAGTAGCAACTTGCCTTTGATTTACCAAGACTTTTTTATATACCACGTCTCCAAGTGCACTGGTTCTCAACCCTGACTCCACCTGGGCATCACCACGCCACTTTTCAAACTCACAAATGCAGGGCCTTCCCGAGGGCCTCCAATGGTCTCGTTCAATTTGTCTGTGGAAGAGCCCAGATACTGGTCGAGTTCTGTAAGCTTCCCAGGGTTCTCCTATCCACTCAGGGCAGAGACTCTCTCAGACTTCTGATTCATGTTCTCCAAATATCTAAATTGAATTTTATTAACTGCCTTTGGTAAATGTTAAGGAATACTTTTTTTAAAGGGTAAAATCTTGGTTCTTATTCAAATATGAAATGAAGACATGTTGAAGATTCTATTTAACTCATTAAGTTAATGAGGGAATCAGTGAAATGTTACAACGGGTTAAAAGAGAACCCTAAAACAAAATATAAGCCAGCAGTCAGCAAACTACAGCCCATGAGCCTAATCCATCCTACTGCTGTTTCTCTGCAGCCAGCAAGTGAAGTATGTTTTTACATTTCTAAATTGTTTAGGTTGGAAAAAATATGTTAATATTTTGTGACATGTGAAAACTATGTAAACTTCAATTTCCTCACCTAGTAATAAAGTTTTAGTGGAACTTAGCCATGCGTATGGTTACTGTAGAGCTACAACAGCATAGTTAAGAAGTTGCAATAGAGACCATATTTACCATTTGCCTAAAATATTTACTATTTGGCCCTTTCAGAAAAAGTTTGCCAAACCCTGAGTCAGGCAATCAGGAATGCTGACTCAAATTTGCAAATCGCTGCAAAACTGGTCAAAATCCACCTCGAAGTAAAATATGACGTTTGAAATTATGCCTTTCACAGGAGGGAAATCAATGGCTTCTTCATCAGACAAAAATTGCTTACATCTCTATGGACTAGAATTATTTAGTTTACCATTCATTTTCTATAGTTATGGGTTATAAAATAGCCCAAAGACAATGAAAAGTACAGAACTTTCTACAATTAGATAATCCCCAAAGTTCTGCTGGCTGATGCTCAGTATACCCTTGAAAAGACACCCATTTATTTTTATATATTTTTTTATTGATTTCAGAGAGGAGGGGAGAGATAGAAATCAATGATGAGAGAATCATTGATCGGCTGTGTCCTGCACACCCCAGATTGGGGATTGAGCCCGCAACCTGGGCATGTGCCCTGACTGAGAATCGAACCATGACCTCCTGGTTCACAGGTCGATGCTCAACCACTGAGCCATGCCAGCATCTTTTAAATACATTTCACATTCTTTCACAATATTTTTCCAACACAAACTAAAACCACATTAACTTTTGTAAGACATCAGAGATATGTTGAAAATCTGAACAGGACTTATTACATTCCAGATATGATTGGGACGAGGACAGAGCCCTGTTTTAAAACACATCTTCTCTGCCTGCTCCCAGAGCTTGACACACACCACTGACCAACCACCTCTAACTGAACCAAGTGTCAGCTTCTCATTCAAAGAGCGAACATGAGTCCTAATTGGGCATGTGCAGAGTACTGTACGCAAAGTGCTCCAGCATTCCTCTAAAATCCTTATCCGTACTGCATTTCTTTCATTTACTGGTAGGTAAACAACTCTGCATACAAACCAAGTATCTGGTCATTCTTTAAAATGTTTATTTGACTTTTAAATCAGCTTTATTTTCATTTAAACTGTTGACTATTTTATTTGCAATTCAGAAAATCCTCCAGTGTTTTTTATGATATCCTTAAGAAAACTTTTTGTGAAGTAAACAATTTTCCAAATGTGCATGGAAATATTTGTATTATCTTAAAAATTAACACTTGCTTTTATCTTAGCTGTGCACAATCCAAATTGCTTAAGGTGGTTCTGTAAAGAGACTCTCTCCTGAAACCAGACTGGCATCTCCAATGCACCACTAGTTTGTTTTCTACAAACAATCACAGCTTATGGTTCAAAGAACTGCTCTGCTAAAATTTGCCTTTTTATATCATATTTGGCTGTGCTCCTCACCACATGCCTAAAGCCAAAAGGGCAGGTCTTACCAGCCTCATTTCGCAAACATAGATCCACCAGCTAATAAGTGTTGGATCTCCCTTTATGCTTCCGAAGGCACCATGGGTGTTCTCTTTTACAGCACTTGGCATAGAATTTGTGATTATGTACTTAATGCCTGTAAACTGAAAGCTCCCTGAAAACAAGGACTAGATTCTTTGTGGTATTCTGATAAAAGCCAGAGTCAGAGACTCGTAGACTTAAATCCTGCAATGCCAGGTCTTTAAGGATTTTTATATGTATCGGTTATCTATTGCTGCATATAAAATGACTCTGTGACTTAGTTCAAAAGAAGCATTTATTATCTCTCCCAGTTTCTGTAGGTTAGAAATCTAGGAATGACTTAGCTGAGTGGTTTGGGCTCTGATGAGGTTGCAGTCAAAATGTCAACTGAGACTATAGTCCTTAACAGGGCTGATAGATTTACTTCCAAGGTGACTTACGTATTTGGCAAATTGGCTACAAGAAGGCATCAGTTGTTCCTCATATGAGCCTCTGCACATGTCTGCTTGAGTGTCCTCATAATATGGCTGCTAATGCCCCCCAGAACAATTGATTCAAGAGAGTGAGGTGGAAGAAGTAATACCTTATGACTTAGTCTCAAATCATACATCATCAATTCCATAGCATTCTATGGAAAACAGCCCCATGCAATGTGGGAGGGGACTATACAGGATATGAATAACAGAAAGTAAGGATCATCAATGATCATGTTAGAAACTACCATACCATGGTAGGTTTTATGTGCCTTTCACAATCTCAAATTCACATTTTATGTAATCTTAATCTTTATTCACCAACATGGGTTCTCCTAAGAATGCAAAGTTGGTTCAATATTAGATAATCAATGCAATCTGCAGTCTACTATGTAACTGTCTAAAAAAGAAAAACCACATCGATGCACAAAAGGCATTGGAGAAAATTCAACATCCATTTACAATAAAAAACTCAGCAAATCAGAATTAGCAGGGAACTTCCTCATCCTGATAAAAAGCATCTGCAGAAAACTTATGGCTAAAATCATATGTAATGGTGAAAGACAGAAGGCTTTCTCCCTGAAATTTGCAGCAGAACAAGTGTGTCTAAAAGTAAAAAAACAAAGACAAGGATGTCTTCTCCCACCACTTCTAGCCACATCAGACTAAAAGTCCTAATCAGCACAAGAAGTCAACATAAGAAAAGGCATAAGAATCTTAAAGAAAGAATAAAACTATACTTATTTGAAGATGACATAACTGTCTATGTAGAAAACCCCAAGGAACCTAAAAAAAAAGATCAAATAAGTTTAGCAAGATTGCAGGTTGCAATATCAACATGCACATCTATTGTATTTCCATATGCTAGCAA
>NW_005880904.1:0-6089 GCF_000147115.1 Myotis lucifugus | reverse complement strand
GAAGCTACAGAGATGGCAGGCACCCTGTCCTCTGGCTGGGGGAGGGGGTGGGGAAAGGGCCACAGGCCTCCTTAACCCTCAGCTGCAGGTGGAATTCGGCCCATTGGAAGGCCTGCTAGAAGACTGGGGAGAGAGAAGAGTAATGGTAAGGTATTCATTCCCTCGGCTTCTTCCAGCCGACTGCAAACCTCCTGCAGGTTCAGGCCCTGTCAAGGCCGCCCACCCTACATAACCTTCTCCTTCAGGTCCAGGGATACCTCCTCCCTGGTCCCTGGGGCTCAGGGATGGGAACTGCGCCCAGGAACTTCTCTATTAACATTCCCCACATGCTGCCCCCACTTTGTAATGTGCCTCTTTATTAAACCATCCTCAAAGTATCCTTTTAAAATGGCAGGAAAGAGGTGCTACATTTATTCAAAAACTCCTATCACGCATGTCAGCACAATGAAGGCTACTCGGCCACATTTCTATGGGCAAAATGATGCTAGCTCTGGACATCTATGGACACCAATGTCCAACTCCAGCATTCTTTCTTTCAACCCATTATTTACTGGTTGACTTTCATGTGCTCATTGCAAACACTGTCCCTGGCACACTGGTGAGGTCACTTGGCTTATTCTCTGATCTCCATACCCTCTTCTCCACGCCCTGCTGGAGTTCAGGACTTCATCTCTGGAGTTGACCACCTCACTTATCCCAATCCGTCCCTTGTGCTGCCACGGCACAGTCTTTAAAGCACAGATCTGATGGTGACACAGCCAGTATAAGGTTACTTATCGACCCCCGAGCACACCCCGGGGTCCTCCCCCAACCTTCCCACCCTGTGCTTCAGTTGTACCAAACACTCGTTTGCCTCCAACCTGCCAGGCATTTGCATGCCTCTGGGACTTCCACATACTGTTCCAGCCGCTCAGAATGGTGTCTCCTGTTATCTTCCTGGAAAATTCCTAATGCGAGTGTCTACAAAGCCTTCCAGGGACCAGGGGCGGACATAAATGCTCCCTCCTATAGCAGCCCACACACGCCTGTCAGTTCACTATTGGGCTGCAAGGCTGCTTCACTCACTCTCTCTCCTACTATGCTCAGGTTGTGGGCAAGGGCCCTGCCATCTTAATTAGGAAGCAAGATGCATCTCTGGAAGCCGCCTATAGCTATTCTGCTTCTAGGTCATGCCACAGATTTCTCTTTGGGGAAAATTTGTTGTTGTTTTTCTTGAAGAAAACACTGACTGTTTTTTAATTTGCAAAGAAAATGCCCAAAGCCTGATATGGAAACAGAGTCTGAGACTATGAGAAATCAAACAGTGCTAGGATCAAGCACCTGGGGAGCTGAGTGCCGCTGAGGAGACATTATCTGGCTGCTAAGAAAGGCTCCCCTCCCCGGCCAGTATGGTTCAGTGGTTGAGCATTGACCCATGAACCAAGAGGATACCCGTTCAATTCCTGGTCAGGGCTCATGCCCGATCCCCAGCAGGGGGTGCAACTGATCAACATTAATGTTTCTCCTGTTCCATGTTTCTATCTCAATCTCCCTCTCTCTTCCTCCTTCTGAAAAATCAATAAAAACATTTTTAAAGGCTCCCCTGCTCTTTCCTAGTGAGGAGCCCAAAGCAAGAAGAAGGACAGCACAGATGGGTAGGAGTGGACCCCACCAGCAAGATGGCTGCTGGCCGGGGCTGAGCAAGATGCTTGTGGGGCAGTGAGAGCCAACATCTCGCCTATGCTCTCCTTCCCGAGGATGCAGTGCTCTCACGATGACTTCTACGATATCACTGTGTTCTGTTCATCTCCCCCCCTCCCTCCCAGCAGCCTTGGGCAAAGAAAGGGGGAAATGTATCTGTACTTTGATGCAAACTACAGCCCAGGCAGCGAGCAGCAGGAGTAGGTGGGGAAAGGAGGAGGAATAAGAGGGACTCCAAGCTAAAGCAGCGCCCAGAGAAAGAGATGACACTAGAGGCACAGGTGCACCCACACCCAGTCCTTAGAAAGGGTGACTGGATCTCCTGCAGCCCACAAAATAGAGGCCTGGGTCCCTTTATTGGGCTAACAAAATAAAGCGCTATTGTCAAAGGCTGAAAAGTTTTTATATACTTGGCTTACATTTATCATTTGAGAAATTAGCATTGTTCTGAGCACACTGAACATGCTAAAAAAATAATTGGATAAATGGATGAGTGGACGGACGATGAACGGGTGGATGGATGGATGGATGGATGGATGCTAAGTAAAGGAATGAAAGTTTGCTTCACCGCAGTCTCAAGTACACATTTGTTCTTCCTGACAGCTCCATTGTACATTGCTTTCCTCTTGTTACTTTGTTCCTGTAAGGTCTAAAGGAGCTGGAGAAGAGGCCAAAAGCAAAAAGAACAGGACCCCATAGTGACAAGTCCAGGGCAAGAAACTGGGTAAAAACTGGGGGAAATGACCAGCTATTAAATACTAGACACCCAAGAGCTTGCCCAGGTCCAGCATGCCTGTCACTCTGGCCCGGAGCCGCCAGCCGGCCTCATTGCGGAGGCTGCAGCAGATGGAGGTTCTGATTTCATGAGGGCAGCGTCCAACTTGCTCCCGGTTTTCACTTTCCTGGACCGCTAGCATGATGTTGGGAGGCCAAAGGTCTAATTTCTTCAAGCCACTGGGACAAAGAAACAGAAAGCCACTGCAGAGAGGGTCAGCGGGACCCTCACAAGGCGGGGAAATGCTGGTTGTCTGGGAGGCTCTGTAGGAGAGCTGAACCGTAGAAACTTCCAGGCCAGAGTCCCAGGGCCTGAGATCAGTAACTAGATGCTCTGGGTGTTTATTCGGAGCGGAACCCTCAGCTGGCCAAGGCTCCAAAGACTCTCACAAAGATCTAAGACATTCACATTCCCAGCTTTCACCTCCACATTGCCTTCCTCCTAGCTGCACTTCTCTTCTTCGGAAGTCATTAGATTTTGTCCGATGAAGCACAAAAGTTGTACCATCTCCAAGGTGTCTGAGAGGGCCAGGGGGAGGAGATGACCACACACAGAAAGCCAGGTGCTCTCATGCTCAGAGAGATGGCCACCCATGGAGGGACCTAGAGGGCACCAGCCTCAACGAAATAAGTCAGTCAGAGAAAGGCAAGTACCAGATGACCTCACTTATATGTGGGATCTAAAGAACATTATAAATGAACAAATAAGACAGAAAGAGACTCAGAGACACAGAGAACAGACTGATGGTTGCCAGAGCGAAGCAGGGTTGGGGAACTGGGTGAAAAGGGGGAAGGGTTTGATAAGTACACATTGACAGTTACAGAATAGTCATGGGGATATAAAGTACAAGATAGGGAAGATAGTCAATAATGTTGTAATGGCTCTGTATGGTGCAAGGTGGGTGCTGGAAATATCATGGGAAACACTTTGTAAAATATATGATTGTCTAACCACTATGCTGTACACCAGAAACAAATAAAACTAATAGTGAATATAAACTGCAACTGAAAATAAACTAACAAATAAATAAATTTTAAAAAAATAAAAGACTGCCCCGTAGTTGGCTGCCTAGTCCCATGCCAGGGGCCTTAGCCAGGGCACAGGCGCCTCCACAGGCCTGAGTCACCAGGGAACAGGCCTGCAGGCCCAGGAAAGCACACCATCCACAGAGCTCGCCCACCAGCGGGCATTCTCAACTGGCTGTTTGATGTTTTGAGCGCTTCTACAAAAGAATGTGAGAGGCAGGAAAGGTCAGAATTGTGAGCTGTCCATTGCTGCACATGGCTCAAAGGCTTGACCAGAAATGGGGATAAAATGCCAGAGTTAATGATGAAACAGGAGGTGTAACAAAGGGGAAATGACAAACCCGCCCGGCTGACAGTGTGTTTCCATGCGCTGCTCCTCGCTCTCAGTTCGGAGTGGTGTGAAGAGTGCGAGAGCATTGGATCACAGGGCGGGCACTTCGGGGAACACATCCAAACACTTTAGTCACCTGGGACAATACCATTAAAAGCAGATGAGTGTTATCAGCCAAAGGCTGGGATTTGAGTAAAAAAGTCCATATTTGGCCCAGCTGGTGGGGCTCAGTGGTTGAGTGTCGACCCATGAACCAGGAGGTCACGGTTCAATTCCCAGTCAGAGCACATGCCTAGTTACAGGCTCAGCCCCAGTGCGGGGTCCGGGGAGGCGGGGGAGGGAGGAAGCTGATCGATGATTCTCTCTCATCATTGATGTTTCTATTTCTCTCTCCCTCTCCATTCCTCTGAAATCAATAAAAATATTTTTAAAGTAAAAATTAAAAAAGAGTCCATATTTGGAACTTGTTTCTATTATTCATAGGAGCATTCTCTCTTCTAGGAACAAAAACAAACAACTTTGCTTTCTAATATACCGAGAACTGTTTATCAGTAGATTTCCAAAATAAAATCCAAAAACATAGATCCTCAGTTTGGATTTTCCTAGCTATGAATAAAAAATGTCAAAGACAAGAGACTGGCACGCATTTAAGAATGTAAGTGAAACCACACATTCACAGAAAATGTAAAGTCATCTAAAGATCCAAAGTGGTTGATAAGTAATCGAGTATTACAGGAAGGATGGAAGAGTTTTAGAAGCTCCAGACCCGGAACTGATTCCTGCTGCCTCCCCCTCCCCCGCCCCCCACTCACAGCAAGCAAAATAACAAAGCACCCACCCTTTGGAAAGCCCCAAATTCCCCTGTGACCACGGACCTCATGTACCTCAGGGGGCACAGGCTTAAACCCAGCACGTAGCGGGCACTCGGGAGTAGGTTTCCTCCCTTCTTCCTTCAGAATGGCTTTGGGTGACTCACTGAATTCTTTTCCTAAGCTCCTGGACTTCAGTGTGTGGAGGCAGAACAGTCCTGAGCAAGAAAACAGAAGTAAACGAACAAGTCAAAGTGAGGCCACAGGAAAGCAATCCCAAAGAATGGAAAATTGTTCTCGGTCACGACAAAACCGTAGTATTTACTTCTGTTTTCTCACAGTGGGCAGAGCGAATGCACTGAGAGCTTCCTAAGGAGGCCCTGGCAACGCCACTCAATGGTGACAGGAGGCATCGCGGCTCACCTCTATTCGGAGCAGCTGGCCAGCCAGCCATCTCCTTTCAGCTTAGAAACTGAAGCAGAGACAACATCGCAACAATAAGCAACAAGTTCATGACACAGTAAAGGTTTAGACTCAGACTACTTTACCTGGTCTTCCGGCTTTAGTTAGGGCAGGGTTCCCAGTATTTACAGATATGACGTGAGTCTCTTCTGCCGTGTTGTGAGTGCCACGGAGCTCCCCACAGGATACGGGATGCCTTTTTATAATCTCAAAAAGCTACTCTAAACTTGCATTGTATTTAACCCCCATCGCTCCTACATATATGGAAAAATAATGATATTTGTGTGTAAAATATGATGTATCCCCCAATGGAGGACACGGTGCAAATGCAGCTTGTGGAGTATGTGGCCACAGTGTTGCAGCCCAGCTCCCTCCTCCTGGAGGTGCAAAGCCCAGAAATGATGACCAAGGGCTGGGCCACTGGGCCTCTTGCTTCTTTGATAGGAGTCTCCAGCAAAAAAGCTGAGGATGAGTAATCATTTGGTCAATTTTGAAGCAAAGGTTTAAAAATAGAAAAATGGAGAGAACATTCAAATACTGATAGTACATTGTATTTACTACTACTTGTATTTATGAAGCAAAGACTTTTTGCAAGACACATGTTGAGGATTATTCTCTGGGTTTCGGCAGGGGGTCGGGGGAGAGAGAGCTTTTGTTTTTTAGCTTATAAACAACAGAAATTTCTATCTCACAGTTCTGGGGCCTGAGAAGGTCAAACATTGGCCTGGTCATGGCTAAAGCAAGCTCTTTCCCTGGGTGATGCCTGGTGCCTTCTCCACATCCTCATCTGGATAAAGGGAGAAGATCTCTCCATCGGGCCTTATTATTTATTTATTCTTTCTCTCTGTCTTTTTTAAAAATATTTTTTATTGATTTCAGAGAGGAAGAGAGAAGGAGAGAGAGGGAAACATCAATGATAAGAATCTTTGATCAGCTGCCTCCTGCACACCCGCTACTGGGGATCAAGTCAGTGACCCGGGCATGTGCCCAGAATGGGAATTGAACCG
>NW_005880903.1:0-6089 GCF_000147115.1 Myotis lucifugus | reverse complement strand
ACAGCCTGAAGGAGGACTTGGGTGTCAGGGTGAGGGAGGAAGGAAGCCAGAAAGGAGTGCCCATGCAGGATGCCTCATTGAGCCAGTTACTGCTCTGGGCAGCTGGGCTCAGTGCCGCTGGGGACCCTCAAGAGTTGTCCCATCGAGGGAAGAGGATGTGGAAGTATTCAACCATGGATCTCTTTCCTCCATTGGCTGAGGCTGCTCCTGGGGTGCTCATTCCCTGGCTCTTTTGGTCAGTTCTACTGAGCATGCTCTCTGGCCAGAACCCCTGCAGACAGGGAGACTTGGTGAACTGACTACCTGGAGGGCAACTGTGATCTCAACTTTAAGTTAAGGCCAGCAGAACCCGGCCTTCCTGGTCCCAACAATGTGCGTGTGACCACTGCCCTAAATTGGTCTTGGGGTCTTTTATTAGGTGCAGACCTAGAACTTGGGGAGAGAGGACAGGATGACACCAGCTGGACTTGCCTATGTGTCAGGAGAGCAGGCACTTCGGTGGCTGGACTATGCACAGGTGACTCTGACATTACCCACCCCGGAAAGAAATAGAGACACTTTTCTGCTCAGTATGCTGGCAAGGACCTGGCTCCTGACCTGGCAGTCCTCCCTAGTTCAGCATCTTTTACTCGTTGACAAGGTAATTCTGCTCCTCCCCTGGCAGCTTTGGTGGAATTGCTTCCAGTAGTTCTCAACCTTGGCTGCACCTTCTGGTCACCTGGGAACCTTTCAAAAGACAGATGCCTCTGCCCCATCCCCAGAGTGACGGGAGTAATTGGTCTGTGGTGAGTGCTGGCACAGGGAGCTTTAAACTTCTCCCCAGGTGTTTCTAATGAGCAGCCACAGTTTATAAGAAAGTTCTAAAAGCTTAAGCAGGAAGTCCTTATTGCAAGCAAGAATTATTTTAGCAATTGGGAAGGAATTTCTCACTTCTTTATGAAACCCCACTCACCAAGTTGGGGGGAGAATGATACCAGCAGAGGGATGCATGAGGGCGTCCCTTCTGCCCACAGACCTGCCTCTGATGGTCAGACAGTCCATAAGTGTAATTGATTAGTGGTTGATTGATAAGTTATTTGGGGAGATTCACTGTTGGAAGCCCTTGTTCCTGTTACCACCTGCCACAAACGCCTGCTTACCAGCTGTGTGTCTTCAATTCCCCTAGCTTCAGTTTGCACATCTCTAAAATGGGGCTATGCCTGTTGCCTGAGAAAACTCAAATAAACTGTGTGCACAGGGCATCCACGGGCAGACCGGGCTCACATCGAGCTGGACAGGCTGAGGGTGGTTCCGTGTTCTGGGCTGCAATGAGGCTGCTTTAGTGGAGCGGAGGATGTTAGTTAGTTCCTCTCTGCAGTGTCCTGTGGCAGACATCTGAGGAGCCAAGCTCAGGAGGGAGATAGCCCTTCCTCCAGCTTTTTTCTGCTCTGCCTGCTCAGCCTCAACCACAGAAATGGAAAGCCAACAGCAGGGAGCATGCCATGTGATAAAAGACCTCCACTTAGTCTGAAGGCGATGGATGGCTGTGGTAATTAGGACAGAAGAAAACGTAGCCTGCCCACTTACAAACTTTGCAGGATGTGTTCCCTCGTTCCCTCCCACAGATCAGCAAGCAGGAGCCCCTGGAGGTGTTTCTAATGGGCCTGAGCAGCAGGAGGGTTTGTAGAATTGTTTTCTCTGCTCCCAGGGGTTCAGTTTCTGTTTCCATATGGGCACTGAACAGTATTGGTCTTCGAGAACCCGGTTTGTTGTTGTTAATAACACAGCATCATCCAGAGCTTGAGCAAAGACAGGCAGCCAGGGAAGCAGGCATCCTGCTATTTTGAGGGGCATTGTGTTCAGAGATATCCTTACCCAGCTCCCATTGTCAGTCAATTCTATAGACATCTTGGGGTGCCAGGTCGAGATGGTGCACTCAAAATTTGAAGCCAGTGATATCCGGGAGCTTACTATTTAGTGCAGGCTGCCCCGTACATCAGCAGTTCGTTTCAGTATTGCACGGTGCACAATACAATGGAGGTAGGCACGGAGCCTGGAGGGACGAGGGGATGTACAAAAAAGGCATTTGCCCTGCAGAGTCTTGTCTGAGATGAGCTTAAAGGAAAAGTAGTTTAAATTTGCACAGGAAGAAAGGAACCCTCAATGGTGAGAAGAACTGCATGAGCCATGGTTGAGCAGGGAGGAAAAGCATTGTGTGAAGGAGGAACAGCAATGGTGTGGCTGGAGCAGAAAGTGCAAGTTCAGTGTGTGGGAGGGGATAAAGGGGAGGGGCAAAGAGAGAGAAAGCCAGGAGATTAGCAGAGACCAAAGGCCAGAGACCGTTTGCTGGGTTAGAGTCCAGACTTGACTGTGAGTGACCCAGATGAGAAAAGACTTTCTTTCCAATTTTTTATTTTGAAAATGTTAAACCTACAGAAAAGTTGAAAGAATAGTACAGTCAATAACTGTGCACCCAACACATGGATTCCCAAATTGGTAGCATCTGCCTCATTGGCATTCTCTCCTTCTCACTGTATTTTTCCCCCCCAGAATCTTTGAAAGTAGATGATAGACATCATGACTACATACTTAAATGCGGGTCTCCAGGAAGATGGGACATTCATTTTCCTGCACAACTGCAATGCCATTATCGCATTCAAGATTGAGCATTTGTAATATATTTAAATGTGTTATCTAACATCCCATCTGTAGTTAAATTTCCTCAATTTCCCCAAAATCAACTTTAGCTCTGCTATCTTTTATGTAGAGTCTGGTGAAGGAAGACAAATTGCATTAGGGGACACTGGCTCTTTAGTCTCTTTTAATGTTGAATGTTCCCCACCTTTATGTTGTTGTTTTGTGTTCCTTGACATTTCTTAAGAGTGCAGGCCAGTCTCTTAACAAGAGGCCCCTCAGTCTGGACCTGTGTGTGATTGTTCACTCATAATTAGGTTAAGCTTCAACATTTTTGGCAAAAGCACCACAGGGAGCCCTTCGCATCACGTCGAGAGGCCCAGGATGCCAGCTTGACTGATGTTGCTGAACTAAACTGTCCGCTTGGCTGTCACGACCATCTCTCCATTTTACAGAAACATCTTACCCTTTATAACTAAAGGTGATTTTGCAATTCCCCTTTTTCTTCTCCATTTGTAGATTGGCTTTCTCTCAAGGAATACTTCCAACACACCCCACTTTACAAAATCATCACTTTAGGCCCATGAAATTCATTTTTTTTATTCAGTGTATTAGGAAATATTATTATGCTTGTTGATGCTCAAAGTGTCCCAAACAGGGCCAGTGGGAGACCATTTGCCAGCTGGTATGTCCTTGCTAGGTACCTGCTTGGCTTTGAGCACTCCCGGCTTTCTTTCTCACTTGGTACTTTTCTGCCTCAGACTTGGAAATGACCACTTCTCTGAGCTTCCCTGGTTCCTTTGAATGATAATTGGAAACCATGGTCTTGGGTGCCAACCTTGCTCCATCACTACAGAAATACCATTGCCTCTAGAACTTTGAGTGGGGAATGCTAGGAAAAAAAATACACACACACACACACACACACACACACACACACACACACACATATACACTAGTGACCTGGTACACGAAATTTGTGCACAGTAAAGGGGATTAATTAGAGGAAATATTTTAATATTGATATTTGCCCTTTCTCTATAATAGAAGTGTCAGAGATGAAAGAAAATTAGTAAAATGTATATGAAAATCTTCCTCCTGTCAGAGTCTGGGGCGCGCCACAGGAACCAGAGTCAAGTCCTTGCCCACCCACATGTGCCTTGAAATCGTGCAAGACCCAGGCCCTGCCAGACCCACCCCCATTGGACTAGATCCAGACCTGGCTGGCCCCACCCCTGTCAAGCTCTGCCAGGTGGGGGGCGCAGCCTCAGGGCGCCTGGCCTGGCACTGGGGTGGAGGGTGCAGCCTGAGGTCCCCTGGCCCTGGCTGGGGTGCAGCCTGAGGTCCTTCGGCCCAGGCTGGGGTGGGGGGAACACCTTGAGGTCCCCCATCAAGCCCTGCATGGTGGGGGGCGCAGCCTGAGGTCCCCTAACCTGGTGCCAGGGCGGGGGGCGTGGCCTGAGGTCCCCTGTTAAGCCCCACCAGGCAGGAGGCACAGCCTCAGGTCCCCTGCCCTGGCCCAGTGCCACCCAGCCTCAGGTCCCTGCTGATTGCTCCTTAAGGCTCATTACGGGAACTCAGTCTCTGCTGTGGGCACAGCCATCTTGTTATAGCACGATGGTCATTTTGCATATCCCTCTTTATTAGATAGGATATATATGTATATGTGTATATATACATATATATACATGTATATATACATATATATATATATGTATGTGTGTGTATATATATATGTATGTATATATATATGTGTGTGTATATATATGTATATATATACACACACATATATATATATATGTATATATATATATATATGTATATATATATATATATATATATATCCTTACCCAAGGATAATTTCCTTGGTTTGAGAGAGAGAGAGAGAGGAAGGGTAGAAAGAAAGAAACATCCATGTGAGAGAGAAACAATAATCAGTTGCCCTGACCAGGTATGTGCCCTGACCAGAAATTGAACCTGCAAGCTTTTGGTATGCAGAATGATGTTCTAACCAACTGATCCACCTGGCCAGGGTATAAATGTATATTTTTAAAAGCTTACAAGTTTAAACCAATAACAGCAATTTATCATAAGGTCCTTACTCACTTCCTCCCACTTCCATATCCCCACAATGGTTCCAAAACACATGAACACATTTACTAATTTGCTGTGTCCTATGATAGATACAAAGTTAATCTGGATTACTGTACCAGGGACAACACCACCAACAGTGACTTACTAGGCAAAATGTAGGATTTCTTTGCAGTTATTTTCCTTTTCAAAATGTATCCCACTGAAGATGTGTGATCAGAGTAACTGAATTTCTTATTTGTGTGTCCAGGTATGTTATAAATGCATCCAATTAGATTCATTTGTATACAATTTAGGCTTTGTTATTTCATCTTCATTTTTATTTGGGGGAAACATAAAATACTTAAATTTCAAAAGTCAATATCATATAAAATTGTTTATCTAATCAGTCTCCTAGGGATGGGCACTTGGTTGTTCCCAAGATTTTGCTATCCTATCTAATAAAAGAGTAATATGCAAATTAACTGTCACTCTGTGACAAAGATGGCGGCGCCCACAGCGGCCAGGGCAGGATGCTGGCGGCGTCACCCCAGCAACGTGAGTTCAGCAGGCATTGCCGTGGCGACCCACAAGCAGGCAAGCGCAGCCTGCAGGCAGCACCCAGCAGGGCCTGCTGGCCCGTCGTCATGGTGTGGAGCAGCCAGGCCCCGCAGAGAGCAGAGAACCATGGGGAGCGGGCCTAAGCTGTCAGTAGAACATCCCCTGAGGGCTCCCAGATTGGAGAGGGTTCAGGTCGGGCTGAGGGGACCCCCTCCCCCCCCCACACACAAATTTTGTGCACCGAGCCTCTAGTTACAAATAATGCTGTGGGGAATAATTTTGATTTATGGGTGTGTATCTTCCAGGTAAACTCCTGGAAATGGAACTGCTGCATTTAGGGGCACATTCACATGTCATTTTTGATGATGCCACGTTCCCTTCTGAATGAGCTGTACCATTCGAGTTTTCAATAGGTTCTGTCTGAGAATGGATTGAGAGGAAATGAGGTCAGACATAGGAGGTAACCATGGGTGTCCTGGCTAGTGATGGTCAGTGCCTAACTGTGACAGTGAGATCAGGGAGAGGGGAGACGGGGGCTGGCTGAAGGGCTTAGCTCTTGATTGGAAGTGGGTAACAAGGGAATAAAAAGAACAGATGAACAAGGGAATGAAAGGTGTTTGGGCTGGGGTCAGGAGGCAGTTTGGTGTCCACACTAAGACAGGAAACAGGAGGAGGAAGATGTGTATGTGGGTGTGTCTGTGTATGACTGTTTTGCATGTGCATGTATGTCTGTATGTGTGTGTGCCTGTATTGTGTGTGTGTGTGCACATGTGCACATGCCCATGAACCAAATTAGGAAGTAGGTGTGCAGAGGCCTGGGGCACAAGGTGGGCAGGAGCCAGCAG